>NW_015506726.1:90725-114478 GCF_001515645.1 Sinocyclocheilus grahami
GTGTGTGTGTGTGTGTGTGTGTGTGTGAGATTAATTTTAGTCCTGAATGTCTTAAGAACCGCTTCCGGTTGGTAAACGAATTCAAAATCCAGGCTTTAAATCTAAAGCACACATTATATTTCTAATAAACATGCAAACACAGAATATATTACCTTTGATGGTCGGTGTGGCACAGAAGGATTGAATTTCTGTGGCTGCTTCTGCAAAAAATATAAAATAAAATTATAAGTAACTAACTAAATAAATAAATACATTTTAGAGAGCAGACACTGAGTTCAAATCACAGCACACTAAAAATCACTGCAAAAGAAAAATATTGTGTGTTTGTACTGGTTTGCAGTCCACATCTTCTGCTTTCTTCTCTCTCAAGGCCACGAGATCAGCATGTTTCCATGAGGACGTTAAATCATCCTAATATGACAATTAAATGTGACGATTAAATCAACTGTTGCTCATCTCTAACATCAATAAACTGATTCCTGAAATAAACAAACCTTATAGTCTGGAGCTTCAGCAGATTTCACCTGCAGATGTAAATGAATATCATAATCATGAACGATATCACGTGATAAAGTTGGCTTGACAAAATAATGGCACGTATTATAAATTACTGGCAGATAGTTTCGCCATCAGCCAGTAAATATTCTGTGCTGTAGAACAACATGTGAAAGGATCTTTCAGTACTTTTATTGACACAGACTTCCAAATCTCATCTCTTTCGCTCTCAGACGAGAGTTATACTGTAGCTTAATGTGGTAATGATCTATCTGAAGTTATGTATTGCATTTTAAATACCAGAAAAGGTCAATGAAAGTGTTCAATGAAAATTATTGACAGGCTTATTATAATAACAGCGTTCGTACAGATACTGTACAATGAAATTCCAGAACTTTCAATGACTTTAAGCACTACTTTTTTTTGGTTTTCAAACAATATCGTATCTTTAAAATTCTAAAAAAAGATAAATAGATCAATAAACATATAGGGTACAATGGGGCTAAAGGTGCCTTTGATATTATTTTCATCTAAACCACTAGACGGCACAAAAACGTGGCGTAGCACTTTCCAAAACATCCGCTTTTCAAGATGCACGTGTATATTTGTCTGATCCTTGACGTGATCGCACGCAGCAGTGCAAAGTTGATTCTGTGTTTACTTGATCTAATATTTTATGTATTTAAAAAAAAAAAAATTTACGTTGTAGATTTAAGTAGCAAATTAGAAACCCTAAAATTAATGCATATATATTGAGACAAAGGTCTTCTTTATGATTTTCAGTTTTGTTTAAGATAATTAAAGCAACAGCTTTTAAATAACGAAAGAATATGTAAAAGTATGGTATTTGGGGTAAAAAGCGCCCCTGCTGTTGGGGCTAAAGGCGCACAGTAATTAACATGATAATTAACAGATGGCTGACTTTTTCATTTGTCGACATTCAGATGGTAAATATCATTTATTATGATGGGTGTCCATATTAGAGATAATCACCATGTTTAGAATGAAACCATCATATTAATCATATCATATAATAAAATATAATTTGTTGCTACTACTGTAAATATATATTCAGTTATCATTGGATCTCCTTCAATACTTTCAGAATCTTTACTTATTAAAATTATTTTGTTTCTGTATTTTAAAATATATATATATATTTTTATATTAACATTTTAATGACAGTATATTTATTGAACAAAAAATAATAATTTAATTTTTCCAAAAAAAATTGTTTTGAACAAGTAATAACTTAGACACTAATAACATTATTTTAGCTGAAGTATTTGTATCAATACCGTGGGCCTTCTACCCCGTGCATAAACGGCCCATCTTGCCAACTCATACATTAATAAGATTTTTTAACAAAATAAACAACTTGAATGATTTAGAATGAAAATCTGTTGCTCCGTTAATGTTCAATACAAACGTATATATATTATTTTCTTCAATTATACATTTTAGGCGCAGTGAAAAGCACATTTTTTCTTATGGAGTGCCTTTAGCCCCGTTGAACCCTACTAATAAAACAAAATGACCCAAATAAAGTTGAAGCACATGCAAAGTAGGCTATGCAATGGCGTCAACATTAAAAACTGGGAACATTAAAAAAGGCCTAAAATTGATCAACCACTTCAGTGAAGGCTACATAGTTACGCCAGTAGGTGGCGGCAAGGGAATGACTTTAAAAGCGAATTAGTACTCATTCAAAAGTGAAGTAAGGTTTGTAAACAAGGAAATTCTTTGAATGACACGGACACGCACAGCTGAGATCAAAGCATTGCAGCGCTGAAAACCCCTTTATTATGAAGTTATCATCGCTTTCCTCATTCAGACTGATTCTTTTCATACACGCCCTGTTGAAAAAAACAGCATATGCTGGTTAGGTATGTTTTGACGCTGGGATGCTGGTTTAAACTGGTCCTTTGCTGGTTTAAGCTGGCCTTTTGCTGGTTTATGCTGGTCCTTTTGCTGGTTTAAGCTGGCACTTTGCTGGTTTAAACTGGCACTTTGCTGGTTTAAGCTGGTCCTTTGCTGGTTTAAGCTGGTCCTTTGCTGGTTTAAGCTGGCCTTTTGCTGGTTTTTGCTGGTTTATGCTGGCTCTTTTGATGGTTTAAGATGGCACTTTGCTGGTTTAAGCTGGTCCTTTTGCTGGTTTAAGCTGGTCCTTTGCTGGTTTAAACTGGTCCTTTGCTGGTTTATGCTGGTCCTTTGCTGGTTCATGCTGGTCCTTTGCTGGTTCATGCTGGTCCTTTGCTGGTTCATGCTGGTCCTTTGCTGGTTCATGCTGGTCCTTTGCTGGTTCATGCTGGTCCTTTGCTGGTTCATGCTGGTCCTTTGCTGGTTCATGCTGGTCCTTTGCTGGTTCATGCTGGTCCTTTGCTGGTTCATGCTGGTCCTTTGCTGGTTCATGCTGGTCCTTTGCTGGTTCATGCTGGTCCTTTGCTGGTTCATGCTGGTCCTTTGCTGGTTCATGCTGGTCCTTTGCTGGTTCATGCTGGTCCTTTGCTGGTTCATGCTGGTCCTTTGCTGGTTCATGCTGGTCCTTTGCTGGTTCATGCTGGTCCTTTGCTGGTTCATGCTGGTCCTTTGCTGGTTCATGCTGGTCCTTTGCTGGTTCATGCTGGTCCTTTGCTGGTTCATGCTGGTCCTTTGCTGGTTCATGCTGGTCCTTTGCTGGTTCATGCTGGTCCTTTGCTGGTTCATGCTGGTCCTTTGCTGGTTCATGCTGGTCCTTTGCTGGTTCATGCTGGTCCTTTGCTGGTTCATGCTGGTCCTTTGCTGGTTCATGCTGGTCCTTTGCTGGTTCATGCTGGTCCTTTGCTGGTTCATGCTGGTCCTTTGCTGGTTCATGCTGGTCCTTTGCTGGTTCATGCTGGTCCTTTGCTGGTTCATGCTGGTCCTTTGCTGGTTCATGCTGGTCCTTTGCTGGTTCATGCTGGTCCTTTGCTGGTTCATGCTGGTCCTTTGCTGGTTCATGCTGGTCCTTTGCTGGTTCATGCTGGTCCTTTGCTGGTTCATGCTGGTCCTTTGCTGGTTCATGCTGGTCCTTTGCTGGTTCATGCTGGTCCTTTGCTGGTTCATGCTGGTCCTTTGCTGGTTCATGCTGGTCCTTTGCTGGTTCATGCTGGTCCTTTGCTGGTTCATGCTGGTCCTTTGCTGGTTCATGCTGGTCCTTTGCTGGTTCATGCTGGTCCTTTGCTGGTTCATGCTGGTCCTTTGCTGGTTTAAGCTGGTCCTTTGCTGGTTTAAGCTGGTCATTTTGCTGGTTTATGCTGGTAATGTGCTGGCTTAAACTGGTAATGTGCTGGCTTAAGCTGGTCCTTTGCTGGTTTATGCTGGTCCTTTGCTGGTTTAAGCTGGTCCTTTGCTGGTTTAAGCTGGTCCTTTGATGATTTATGCTGGTCCTTTGATGATTTATGCTGGTCATTTTGCTGGTTTAAGATGGTCCTTTGCTAAACCAGCAAAGGACCAGCTTAAACCAGCATCCCAGCGTCAAAACATACCTAAGCAGCATATGCTGTTTTTTTCAACAGGGATGTGATTGACCTGAACAATGAAAGCTGAATCACATATATGCAAATATGTGATAACGCGCACAGTATTGACTTCCAGAGAAACAAGTGCAAAAACCATCTTGAGAATTTTGTGTTTGAACTTCCGCTTTTGCGAAAGCTCTCTAGGCTATATTTCTATAGCCGTGTTCGAACAGTATTCGTTTCTCATGCATTTGTCAAACCGTCCGACTCCACATCTGTGAATTTACAAGAAGAGACCAATACAAACTTCACTGCGTTCAGAGCGCTGTTGAGCTTCGCTGTAAATTGCACACATTTTAAAGGTACATTCATCATGGAAATGCTGGAAAGTGTACAATATTTAATCACCACAGGCGGTTAAGAACAAAAAGGAGAAAGAGAAACCAAGCTATGCTTTCGACATGTAGAAACAAGAAGCTGCATCAACATATTCCCGCTTATTTCCCCCATTTGTAACATGATTTTGAGATAAAACGCAAGACAGAAAACCATTTTATCTATAGCGTGTCTATCTTCCTATTTTTAAATAGGAGATTTAGTAATTAAATACTAAATAGGATATTATTATTACATTACATATGACTTTATTCTCATTATTCCAAGCATGTGCAATTTTATTTGCAGCACATCCCAATCATGCGACTGACCGCACGTTCCCACAAAATAAGAATAAATCACCACCAGAAAGCATGAGTTTTATCAGCGAGTGCCATGCACATTTTTACAGACGTCCACATGAGAAACACGTCCGGATAGGGCTTATGGCATCCCGACAGCACACGTACATCACAGAGACATCTATTTGACGTCTGCATTACATCTGCAAGACGTATGTTTAGAGTGTTTGCTCATCTGCAATACGTCTATAGGACGTTTCCTATCAGATGTCTAATAGATGTTTAGAATATGTTTATGATTTAGAATGCATGTAAAACTGACATCTTAAAGACATCTATCAGATGTTTGTACACAGCAGATGCTTCCAGATGAAGAGATCTTTAACAGACTTCTCGCAGATGTGCATGTGTTATCTGGGTAAGCGCAGCTCTGAAAAGGGGTGGGGCTACACAAAGTCTACATCAGCGTTAACTTTGTGTGAAAAGATGTGTGTTTATTGAAATAAATTAAACACTTATGTCATATATGCAGCCTTTCAATCATTTTAAGCACTTTTCAAGTACCGCTTCAGGAATATTGCTATTTTCAAGGGTTTTCCAGGCCCTTTTTGAACTTGAAAATGTCATATTCAAGTACTTCAAGCACTTTAATCACCTTGCACGAACCCTGTAATAATAATTACAAATATTGTGTCCAAAAAATGGACATGAGCAGACTAGACTTCTGTCTTAGGGTTAAAGTAAAACTGCTGGAAACATTAAAATAAAATGGGTTACAAGAGATGAATCTGGAATTAATATAATAAAACAAATAAATAAATAAAACTGGTCAGAATGAGACCTGGAGTTAAGTTAAGTTATATCATTTTTTGGGAAATACTGCAATGTATTTAATATATTATATTATGCATATATTATGCATATAATACATTATATTATTTGACATATTATTTATAATGTTATGTATAAATTTGAAATTTATACATTATGCATTTATAAATTATAAATTACTCAAGTATTATATAATGCATATATATTATATAATACTTATTTAATGTTTTAAAACACATTTTTAATAAAACTTTAATTACAAATATTTTAAATTAAAATCATTTTTATCATTTGAAAGGTAAAAAGTATGAAGATCATTCTTTATTTTATGAAGTAAATATTATATTGTTTAAATCTTATATTTAATTTTTTTTCAAATAGCGTTATTGGTCCACGCAGATCATGTTTTACCTTAGAGCCTCTGCGGTGTGTAATAATCTTGGGTTTTGACGGTTTCTTCTGTTAAGAGAAAAAAAATCAATCTGTTATGAAATACATAAATCTGAAAGTATAATGATTCAGAAATAACGAGCTTCATACCGATTTGTACTCGGCAGCTTCATTCTGCTCTTCTTCTTCTTCATCTGGAGCCAAAAACTCATCCGGGCCGTTAATGAGCTTCAACACAATCCAGAAAGAATGAATATGATCTGCAGATCTACAAAACAAACACCTGACTCTGACAGTTATCTGAGGATGAAGATATTCACCTTTGAGCCTCGATTCGTCTCGGAGCTCTTCACGTCATCTCCAGGTTTATCCTGAAATCACAGACACTGAGTTTGTATGTGTCATTTCTTTAATGGTGTAATGGTTAACATGCAAATAACAAACAAACAACACTATAACTAAGCCATTCAGTGATTCTGCTGCTGGACTGGCCATCTCACTGACCAGCTGCGGCTGTAAAACACGCGGTATTTCTGCAGTTCTGTGTTTTGATGCTATAAAGAGTTACGAAAGTGTACGGCCCGATGTACGGTGTTGATATAAAGCCATTTTCTATATGGTTTTTCACAGACTTTTAATTAGGCATCGCATTGCTATGGCAACTTATTTCCAGCACAGAATAAAAAAGATAAAAAAGCTAATTGCAACATTTTATTGTACAATTCTGACTTTTTGTCTCAATTGCGACCGTGAGATATAAATGTGTAATTTTGACTTTCTCTTTCGCAATCCTGCAATTCTGATAAATTTAGCAGCCTTTTGTCTTAGAGCTAAGGAGCGCTGGAAAAAGTACTGGAAACTTTCAAATTAAAACGGTGTACAGGAGATGAATCTGAAATAAAATAAAATAATAAAAAAAAATTGGTGTACAGGTGATGAATCTGAAAAAAAAAAATAATAAAAAAAAAATAAAAATGGTGTACGGATGATGAATCTGGAGTAAAAATAAAAACGGTGTACAGGAAATGAATCTGGATTAAAATATAATAAAATAAAATTTAAATTGGTGTAGAGGAGATGAATCTGAAATAAAATAAAATAAAATAAAATAAAATAAAATAAAATAAATGGTGTACAGGAGATGAATCTGAAATAAAATAAAATAATTAACAAAAAAGAAATTGGTGTACAGATGATGAATCTGAAATAAAATAAAATAAAATAAAATTATTTTTTTTTAAAATGGTGTACGGATGATGAATCTGGAGTAAAAATAAAATAAATGGTGTACAGGAGATGAATCTGGAAAAGAAATAAAATTTAATTAAATAAAATAAAAATTGGTGTACAGGAGATGAATCTGAAATAAAATAAAATAAAAATTGGTGTAGAGGAGATGAATCTGAAATAAAATAAAATAATATATATATATATAAAAAAATGGTGTACGGATGATGAATCTGGAGTAAAAATAAAAACGGTGTACAGGAAATTAATCTGAAATAAAATAAAATTAAATGAAATACTAACTCTGGTTGACATGAGGCCTGGAATTAACTTAACTTAAATTAAATTAAATTAAAGTTGGAAATATTGCAATGTATATAATACATTTATATTATAATGTATAAATTACAATAGATACATAATTATACATTATGATCAATTATAAAAATATATAATACGCATTTCATTTTTAATAAAATAATTTATAAATAATTATTTAAAAATACAAAAAATATTGTATTTATAATAAATAATTTTATCTTTAAATTATTACAATTATTGTAATTGTATGATGACTGTAATCATAATGTTTTACCCTAGAGCCCAATTCTGAGTTTTTACTTTTTCCCGAATTGAGAGTTTTCATACATTATGTTGTGTTTTAGGGTTAAAAGAATTGTTCTTAAACTTAACAGATAATGTCCCGACAGACGATTACCAGCATCTTTTTCATTTGAACTGAATTGAACAGATTTTGAATTGTTCAGATTATTTAGCAGACTTCTCCTTCAGCAAGCGTCATGATTTCTCTTGATTTACCTTTGAGCTCCTCCTGATCAGCAGCGAGTGTCTCAGTTTCCTTCCCAGAATCTGAAAGATCAGCAAGCACACGTGAAGGAGGACAAGCACACGCTCAGAGTCACGCTGAGGTCGTGGATTCACACCGTACCTGCTTCCCGTTCCTCTTCAGATCAGCGCCTCCATCAGACGCCTCTGCAATCTAGAGCCAGAGGTCAGCCGTGTTAGGAGAGAGATCTTTAGTTAGCTCGTGTGTTCTGGACATTACTATGTGTTTCACAACCTCTTCATCTCAAACACAGCTGAACAAAAGCTCAAAGAAAATACTGACTACATGAATTCATCTGCACTGTGCTGAGGATAAATATGCCCACCAGGTTAATTATTGCCTGCAGAGATGGATGCTATTTTATGTATTTCTTTTAATTACTATAAAATTAAATGTAATGTTTTTACAAACTTTATTTTATTTTTTTGGTTAAATTATTTAGGTCTACATTTGGGAAGTTTGGAACTACATCATTTATTTTATTAATATTTTATATTTTAAATATGATTATTATTAAATTTAATTGAAGTTTTAAAAAGTTTTTGTTTGTTTGTTAAATGATTTTGGTCTCCATTTGAGAAGTTTTCACTACATCAGTGCTATTTTAGCATTATTTATGTACTATTATAGTTTTTATTAATATTTGATATATTAGATTCTATTTTTATATATTTTCAGCTTTCAGTTTACCATCAGTTTTAAAATTTACCATTTTGTTTTTACCATCAAATGATTTATTTAATCAATCGCTTATTTATGATTATTACTATTATTACTATTTTTATTTTTATTATGTTTTTTTCATTATTACTCATCAATTTAATTTTGTTATGTGCTTTTGTCAGTTTTTATGTTTTTTTTTCTTAAATTGTTATGGTTATTATCAATAACTAAAACTAAAATGATAAATGTGTTACTTGAATTCAAATACACATTATATTATCTATAATAGTATATTCAAATATTAACTATAATACTACATTGATAATAACAAAATAACACAGGTTTAAATTCTAGTTTTTATTTGTTTCCCGTTAGTAATTTTAGTGCTTCAAGTTGAGCTAAACAAACATGAGAAATGTTGCCTTGGAATAACTAGTTCACCTAATATTTGCAGTAAATAGTATTTCAGCTTTATTTCAGTTAACAACACAGCTTTTTGTCCTCATGCAGACAGAGCTGTGATCTGAAGGAAGGACTCACCCGCACAGAGTCTCTCCGAAGCCTGAGCTTGCCAGCCTGCAACACACACAGAGCATCTCAGTCTTTCTGTGCATCGGTGTGCTGTGCTACAGTTCAGATAATGAGAGAGAACTTACTGGTTTCCATTCTGGAGAAAGTTCTGGACTGTGTTCAGGCCAGTCCTCCACACACCTTTCCTGTAAATCATGTTTGAAGCATGCAGGTGTATGTATAAATAATGCAGAACAACGTAATATGAATCCACATGAGGGTGTTTCTTCCACTACGGGGATTTTTTTTTTTACTTACAATAAACTTTTTCCTTGTTACATGAAGGACCAGTTAAAACCTGTCCTGGAGGCTTGTCAACCTTTATTTTATTTTATTTTATTATTTTATTTTATTGTTTTGTTTTGTAATATTTTTTTTTTATTAATGTCTTTTATTTACAGAATTGTCAAGTTATGCAAAATATATACAAATACTAAGGAAACCATATTCTACAAATGTTTATATCATTATTTTTATATAAATAAAATTTATTATTTTTTAATTAATTAAATAAATAAACAAATACGTATTTGTATTCAATTATTTATATATAATCTTATTTTATTTTTAATTAATTAATACAATTTTGTTTTTTAATAAATGTATTTTATTTACATAATTGTCAAATTATGCAAAATGTATACAAATTCTAAGGAAACCATATTCTACAAATGTTCATATTATTTTTATATCAATAAAATGTATTATGTTTAATTAATTAAATAAATAAATACACATTTGTATTAAATTATTTATACATTATTTTATTTATTTTATTTTTAATTAATTATTTTTTTAATAAATGTTTTTTTTATTTTCAGAATTGTCAAATTATGCAAAATATATACAAATTCTAAGGAAACCATATTCTACAAATGTTAAGTTGGAAATATTGCAATGTATATAATACATTTATATTATAATGTATAAATTACAATAGATACATAATTATACATTATGATCAATTATAAAAATATATAATACGCATTTCATTTTTAATAAAATAATTTATAAATAATTATTTAAAAATACAAAAAATATTGTATTTATAATAAATAATTTTATCTTTAAATTATTACAATTATTGTAATTGTATGATGACTGTAATCATAATGTTTTACCTTAGAGCCCAATTCTGAGTTTTTACTTTTTCCCGAATTGAGAGTTTTCATACATTATGTTGTGTTTTAGGGTTAAAAGAATTGTTCTTAAACTTAACAGATAATGTCCCGACAGACGATTACCAGCATCTTTTTCATTTGAACTGAATTGAACAGATTTTGAATTGTTCAGATTATTTAGCAGACTTCTCCTTCAGCAAGCGTCATGATTTCTCTTGATTTACCTTTGAGCTCCTCCTGATCAGCAGCGAGTGTCTCAGTTTCCTTCCCAGAATCTGAAAGATCAGCAAGCACACGTGAAGGAGGACAAGCACACTCAGAGCTCAGAGTCACGCTGAGGTCGTGGATTCACACCGTACCTGCTTCCCGTTCCTCTTCAGATCAGCGCCTCCATCAGACGCCTCTGTAATCTAGAGCCAGAGGTCAGCCGTGTTAGGAGAGAGATCTTTAGTTAGCTCGTGTGTTCTGGACATTACTATGTGTTTCACAACCTCTTCATCTCAAACACAGCTGAACAAAAGCTCAAAGAAAATACTGACTACATGAATTCATCTGCACTGTGCTGAGGATAAATATGCCCACCAGGTTAATTATTGCCTGCAGAGATGGATGCTATTTTATGTATTTCTTTTAATTACTATAAAATTAAATGTAATGTTTTTACAAACTTTATTTTATTTTTTTGGTTAAATTATTTAGGTCTACATTTGGGAAGTTTGGAACTACATCATTTATTTTATTAATATTTTATATTTTAAATATGATTATTATTAAATTGAATTGACGTTTTAAAAAGTTTTTGTTTGTTTGTTAAATGATTTTGGTCTCCATTTGAGAAGTTTTCACTACATCAGTGCTATTTTAGCATTATTTATGTACTATTATAGTTTTTATTAATATTTGATATATTAGATTCTATTTTTATATATTTTCAGCTTTCAGTTTACCATCAGTTTTAAAATTTACCATTTTGTTTTTACCATCAAATGATTTATTTAATCAATCGCTTATTTATGATTATTACTATTATTACTATTTTTATTTTTATTATGTTTTTTTCATTATTACTCATCAATTTAATTTTGTTATGTGCTTTTGTCAGTTTTTATGTTTTTTTTTCTTAAATTGTTATGGTTATTATCAATAACTAAAACTAAAATGATAAATGTGTTACTTGAATTCAAATACACATTATATTATCTATAATAGTATATTCAAATATTAACTATAATACTACATTGATAATAACAAAATAACACAGGTTTAAATTCTAGTTTTTATTTGTTTCCCGTTAGTAATTTTAGTGCTTCAAGTTGAGCTAAACAAACATGAGAAATGTTGCCTTGGAATAACTAGTTCACCTAATATTTGCAGTAAATAGTATTTCAGCTTTATTTCAGTTAACAACACAGCTTTTTGTCCTCATGCAGACAGAGCTGTGATCTGAAGGAAGGACTCACCCGCACAGAGTCTCTCCGAAGCCTGAGCTTGCCAGCCTGCAACACACACAGAGCATCTCAGTCTTTCTGTGCATCGGTGTGCTGTGCTACAGTTCAGATAATGAGAGAGAACTTACTGGTTTCCATTCTGGAGAAAGTTCTGGACTGTGTTCAGGCCAGTCCTCCACACACCTTTCCTGTAAATCATGTTTGAAGCATGCAGGTGTATGTATAAATAATGCAGAACAACGTAATATGAATCCACATGAGGGTGTTTCTTCCACTACGGGGATTTTTTTTTTTACTTACAATAAACTTTTTCCTTGTTACATGAAGGACCAGTTAAAACCTGTCCTGGAGGCTTGTCAACCTTTATTTTATTTTATTTTATTATTTTATTTTATTGTTTTGTTTTGTAATATTTTTTTTTTATTAATGTCTTTTATTTACAGAATTGTCAAATTATGCAAAATGTATACAAATTCTAAGGAAACCATATTCTACAAATGTTCATATTATTTTTATATCAATAAAATGTATTATGTTTAATTAATTAAATAAATAAATACACATTTGTATTAAATTATTTATACATTATTTTATTTATTTTATTTTTAATTAATTATTTTTTTAATAAATGTTTTTTTTATTTTCAGAATTGTCAAATTATGCAAAATACATACAAATTCTAAGAAAACCATATTCTACAAATGTTTATATCATTATTTTTATATAAATATATGTTTTAAATAAAGTATTAAATAATTTCTATATTTGTATATTATTATTATTTATTATATAATATTTTTTTCTCCCAAACCAGCTAAAACTTGTAAACATGAGATTGTAAAATGATGATTGAGGAAGAAAAAACTTGACAAAACCAGGCAGCACCCTCAGAAACACAGGGACCGGCTAAAATGCAGCACACAAACCTGACCGATGAGAAGAACGTCCTCATAAACCGGCGGATCGCTCTCCATCGCAGCCGTCGTGATCTGACAGATCATAACAACACGCTTCATCACAGCGTCGAGCACACAGAACATTTCACAAACAGTCTGGAGTCTAATAGCTTAGAGATCAACACACAGACGGCGCGTAATAACACATGAAGACTACACTCACTGTTAGTTCAAACATGCTATAATCACAGAGTGGGGAAAATACATACAACGTACAAAAAATGCACACGATTTCATCGTGGATTGTGAAAACTGGGTGTTTCATATCAGAATCAGAGATGACTTTTGCTGATTTGTTGTGATTACTGGACAAAGATGAACTATTGGCAAGCTTTTAGAAAGATTCACCTTGATTTGACTATTTGATCAAAAGCACACCGCCTGAGATGAAACACCAGCAGAAAGAAGACAGCTGCTTCAAAGGCAGAGCAAATGACTGACATATTTGGAAAACAAACATCTTTATTTTTAGAATAATATTTACTGATAGATTGTGCACACAAAGACCAGAAAAGTGCTTAAATAAAACAATAAAAGCAAATATGGTACAGATTTACTTCATGTTGATATTACATTTGGATATTTATAAATTAAAATTTAATTCTGAAATGGATAATTTAAGAAGGCATGAAGGCTAGTACAACTTTAATAATGATTTGTACAATAGTTGATCAAATTAATTATATTTTACCATTCAATGATTTCAATTCACTTATTATTATTATTATTATTATTATTATTTAAATTAACTTGTTTATTATTATTATTAGTAGTAGTAGTAGTAGTATTTAAATAATAATATAAATAAATGTATTTGATAAAAAAAAAACAATATATATATATTTTTTTGTTACTTGTCATGCCCCTTTTTTATTTCTCTCTGTACTACAACTTTAAGCTTATACAAAATATAGCAACATTAAAAAAAATAAAAAAAATAAAATACTTACATCAACTAGATACTGTAAAAAAAAAAAAATGTCTCTACAGTTTTGTTTTGTTTTATGCAAATGGACATTATATTGTATCTGCTTTTCCGTGTTTACATGTCATGCTTTTGTAGCAATAAGAAAAGACGAGGTGAAAAGCAAAGAAGAGCGAGAAAGACGAGATGATGAAGTAGTCTGGATCTGATCTGAACACCAGCAGAAGAACGAGTGGCAGCACAAAACTGAAGACAAACATCAGCTAGAGCTCGTCTACGAAAGAGATAGCAGAGCTACAGTACCTGAGAGAGAGCAGGAGGCTGGAGGAGGCTCTTCGGGGGTTTACTGCGAGGACCAGCTTTGGGAGGACGCCTCCTGAACATCTACAAGAAGAACATATTATAATAAGGTCTAATAAAGCCCTAAAGAGCCCATGACATGATCTGATGAGCGCAGGTTTCGATGTACACCACCAGGCAAACGTTTCTCCAAATGGACATTATATTGTATCTGCTTTTCCGTGTTTACATGTCATGCTTTTGGATGGATCTGATCTGAACACCAGCAGAAGAACGAGTGGCAGCACAAAACTGAAGACAAACATCAGCTAGAGCTCGTCTACGAAAGAGATAGCAGAGCTACAGTACCTGAGAGAGAGCAGGAGGCTGGAGGAGGCTCTTCGGGGGTTTACTGCGAGGACCAGCTTTGGGAGGACGCCTCCTGAACATCTACAAGAAGAACATATTATAATAAGGTCTAATAAAGCCCTAAAGAGCCCATGACATGATCTGATGAGCGCAGGTTTCGATGTACACCACCAGGCAAACGTTTCTCAACAGGAAGATGTGTTTTAAAGAAGTCTCTTCTGCTCACCATGACTGCATTCATTTGATTAAAAATACAAACAATACAGTAAAAGTTGTGAAATATTATTATAATTTAATACAGCTGTTTTCTGTGTGAATATGTGTTAAACTGTAATTTATTTCTCTGTATTTTCAGCATCATTACTCCAGTCTTCAGTGTCACATGATCCTTCAGAAATCATTCTAATTTGCTCGAGAAACATTTCTGATTATTATAATGAATAATAATATAATATAATTATTTTTTCAGGATGTTTTGATGAATAGAAAGATCCAAAGATCAGCATTTATCTGAAATAAAAAGCTTTTGTAACATTATACACTCTACCATTGAAAAAGCTGGGAGTCAGTATAATTAAAAATGTATTAAATAATTAAATTAATACTTTTATTTAGCAAGGACGCTTTAAATTGATCAAAAGTGATGATAAAGACATTTAGAATGTTACAAAAGATTTATATGTCAGATAAATGAACGTTCTTCTGAACTTTCTATTCATCAAAGCTCAGCTGTTTTCTACATAATAAAAATAATTTGAGCAGCAAATCATGTGACACTGAAGAATGGCATAATGATGCTGAAAATACAGCTTTGATCACAGAAATAAATTAGATTTGATCAGATACTCACACAGTAAACAGCTGTATTAAATTATAATAATATTTCACAATTTTTACTGTAATTTTTAATACAGTAAATATCTACACGTATAATTAATATTTTGGGTTGGAAGAGAAAAACTGTACATTTTACATGAGTATATGTGAGTCGGGGTTACTATAGTTAACTAACACTAAAAATGAGCCATACAAAAAAATGACTGAAATAAACTATAACTGAGATAACATAAAACAAAACATAATATTTGATTCGATTTCAGCTAGTTGCCAAAGCAACATTTCTCATCTTCATTTAGTTTATCTTGAAGCACTAAACTAACTAAAACTGAAAAAAAGCTATAGAACTATATTTAAAGAATAATAATAATAATAATAATAATAATAATACTAATGACAGAAACACACAATACAATTATTAATATTTTAACTAAAATAATACAAATAAAATTTAATATCTAAAAAAAAAAAATAACAAAAAATAATAATAATCAAAATAATAGGATCAATTGAGCACTATTTTGTCCTAGTCGTCTCAATGGCAAAAACGGTCCCAATTTACTTGAATTCAATAGTTTCTCAACGATCCTGAAATAAGACTGATCTGAGCATAAAAGCTCATCTGGTCAACTTTTAGAGTCCCACTAGAATCCAGATGAGCTTCAAATGAACAGAAATGAACTAAAAGCCACACAACTCTCATGTCATAGCCATTTGTTTCTCACCGGATCTCCGTTTGAATGAACGTTCTTCTGAACTTTCTATTCATCAAAGCTCAGCTGTTTTCTACATAATAAAAATAATTTGAGCAGCAAATCATGTGACACTGAAGAATGGCATAATGATGCTGAAAATACAGCTTTGATCACAGAAATAAATTAGATTTGATCAGATACTCACACAGTAAACAGCTGTATTAAATTATAATAATATTTCACAATTTTTACTGTAATTTTTAATACAGTAAATATCTACACATATAATTAATATTTTGGGTTGGAAGAGAAAAACTGTACATTTTACATGAGTATATGTGAGTCGGGGTTACTATAGTTAACTAACACTAAAAATGAGCCATACAAAAAAATTACTGAAATAAACTATAACTGAGATAACATAAAACAAAACATAATATTTGATTCGATTTCAGCTAGTTGCCAAAGCAACATTTCTCATCTTCATTTAGTTTATCTTGAAGCACTAAACTAACTAAAACTGAAAAAAAGCTATAGAGCTATATTTAAATAATAATACTAATGACAGAAACACACAATACAATTATTCATATTTTAACTAAAATAATACAAATAAAATTTAATATCTAAAAAAAAAAATAACAAAAAATAATAATAATCAAAATAATAGGATCAATTGAGCACTATTTTGTCCTAGTCGTCTCAATGGCAAAAACGGTCCCAATTTACTTGAATTCAATAGTTTCTCAACGATCCTGAAATAAGACTGATCTGAGCATAAAAGCTCATCTGGTCAACTTTTAGAGTCCCACTAGAATCCAGATGAGCTTCAAATGAACAGAAATGAACTAAAAGCCACACAACTCTCATGTCATAGCCATTTGTTTCTCACCGGATCTCCGTTTGAGATGCTTGTGGAAGGTGTTGCTAAAGCTGACGTCTCTTGAGCGGCTCGGTTTGGCAAAGCAAGATGGGACAGTAGATCGTAACTGCTCTTCTGATTGGACTGGACTTCATTCTGAGGGGCAAACAGAGGATCGAACGTCTCGATGTGGGACGAGGATGTCTTGTAAATATGGTCAGATGTCGGGTTGGTATTAGAAACGAGCGGCGAGCTGGACAGTGAAGGAGTCTCGAGGAAACCGGACGCTTCTTGGAAAACGCCGGTGGTTGCAGATGGTGGTGGAGAAGCTCGGAAATTCTTCTGTCTGGAGAGGATGAATTCCAGGAGAGGATCACTCTGATTGGACGAAGGCCAGGATTCTGCGTTCTGATTGGCTGAGCTGCTGTGCGTCACACCAGTGCCTGCTTTCTCTTTAAAAGGCTGGAAAATGTCTGTGTCTTCACTCTGTGTGCCTGCCGCTGACGTGCTCTGGAAGCCATTCGCAGTGTCGTCTTTATAAAAATCAGGCGGAGGAAACAAAACCCAGTCCGGAGCTGGAAAAGGATCGTCTGAGAACTCAGGCGTCTGATGAATGCTGCTGCTTTTGGTTAAACTCGTCATGTCTGGCAACACATTGTTCTCCGTTTTCACATCATAGTCCTGTAAATACAAGCAGATTCAACAGAACAGGTGAGGATTTCAATGCCATATGAGCTTTGAGTGGCTTGCTAATAGATCTGAAATAAAACAGCTGTTTTCTCTGTGAATATCTGTTAAACTGTAATGTATTTCTGAGATGCACAGCTGTATTTTCAGCATCATTACTCCAGTCTTCAGTGGCACATGATCTTCAGAAATCAGTATAATATGCTGCTTTGCTGCTCTAGAAACATTTCTGATTATTATCAATGCTGAAAACAGTCGTGCTGCTCAATATTTCTGCGGAAACCGTGATATATTTAGTTTTTCAGGATTCACAGATGAACAGAAAGTTCAGAAGAACAGCATTTATTTGAAATAGAAATCTTTTGTAACATTATAAATGTCTTCACTTTCACTCTCGATCAATTGAATGCATCTTTTATTAATAAAAGTATTAATTTCTTTACAAATCTTCCTGAGAGTGAAGTTTTGATGGACATTAATACCTGTGGGTTTGAACAGAAAGGATTCCAGGAGGTGCTGCGGATCCCGTTCTAGTGGAGAGCAAGTCAAAGTGAACGAGTTTAGACTGGATCAGAAGAGCAAACACACACACATAGGTTCCTCTTTGGACATTTGAGTGATTATTTGTATATTCTTTTCTGAGATGCACAGCTGTATTTTCAGCATCATTACTCCAGTCTTCAGTGGCACATGATCTTCAGAAATCAGTATAATATGCTGCTTTGCTGCTCTAGAAACATTTCTGATTATTATCAATGCTGAAAACAGTCGTGCTGCTCAATATTTCTGCGGAAACCGTGATATATTTAGTTTTTCAGGATTCACAGATGAACAGAAAGTTCAGAAGAACAGCATTTATTTGAAATAGAAATCTTTTGTAACATTATAAATGTCTTCACTTTCACTCTCGATCAATTGAATGCATCTTTTATTAATAAAAGTATTAATTTCTTTACAAATCTTCCTGAGAGTGAAGTTTTGATGGACATTAATACCTGTGGGTTTGAACAGAAAGGATTCCAGGAGGTGCTGCGGATCCCGTTCTAGTGGAGAGCAAGTCAAAGTGAACGAGTTTAGACTGGATCAGAAGAGCAAACACACACACATAGGTTCCTCTTTGGACATTTGAGTGATTATTTGTATATTCTTTCTTGCATCTACAACCCTCCAGGGGTTTTCTTGAGTTGTGTGTAAAATGAACAGGCTGGACTTTGATATGCAACAAGAGTGAAGTTAATTCTTATTAAATGACTGATCCAGAGCAAGTTAATTAGAGTCTCACCTCCATGATCAGACCCGAGACACCAAACAGCGAATCGCCATCCTGTGAAAAACACAGCAAGGATGGAATAAGATTCAATTATGTCCAGAACATTAACAAAACAGATAGATTTGATTGCACTTTATCTATTCAGATTCCAATCGCAATACATATCTATTAAGGGCCATTTCTTTCTCCACTTGAGCAGCACTTACATAAACCAAACTTAACTAGTTTTAATTCTTTTTATAGAAGGGTTTGTTCATATATCATTCAGCCTGGTTATAGATATAAAGCATTTTATTCCTAAAAACATGATTAAAATGTATTTGCTTTTCTGTCAGTTGACTATATGTGCAGTGATAACAAGAGAAAAAAAATGTCAACAAAAACCTGTTTATTTGCATATTTAAACCTAACATTTCAGATAAGGTGTAATAATGATAATAATAGCTATTTAAAGCAGTCAGTGAACTGGGGATGTAATATCTATAGTTAAGCTATTTTACTCTACTCAGCTGCTAGGGTTAGGGTGGTCTCTACTCAGCTGCTAGGGATAGGGTGGTCTCTACTCAGCTGCTAGGGTTAGGGTGGTCTCTGCTCAGCTGCTCGGGTTAGGGTGGTGTCTTGCCTTTAAATGGTGCTCATCGCTTGATCATCGAGAGTTGCAACATCAGGTGTATTTCAGCAATGCATGACCACAGAAAGTCAAAACACGTGACGTCAGCGATGACATACACAAGCCTACACATGTGCACGAGACGTATCTTTTTATTTGAATAGACATGTGACCTTTATTGTTAATCTTTGTTTGATTTATGGGGAAATACCATATACATAAACAGAAATGGGCTAAAGGAAAACCCAATGTTTTGTTATTTCAGATAGACATGAAAAATTATATCGAGTTACTACTTGGGTTGAAAAACAGTAAAGCAAAACGCACTAGGTCTCTTTGTGAAGCTTTTATGTTATTTATATGATGATCTCATACCTGTCCTTTTTTCTGTTTAGTTTTTTATTATTTATTATTATTATTATTATTATTATTTTACCTGTATTATTAGTATTATTATTTATATAATACTGTATATTTTCTATTTATTTTTTGTAGTTTATATTTGTCTCAGTAGCTTTATATTATATGTTGGAAATCAATAAATAAAAAAAATACAAAAATAAAAACATGTGCACGAGATGATGTGTAGCTAGATTTAGCCTAAATAAAGTCTGAGAATTATCAATAGAGTCAGATGCAATAAACAGCATCAGCCCTCACACACACACACCGTCTTCAGCATCTGCAACAGTGTTAGTCAACGAAATATCCTTTATAAGCTCATCCTCCGCTGTGTTTAGTAGCAATATTGATGCTGTAATTAAAAGAAGCGCGCGCGGTTGTGTTTTGTTCAGCAGTAATGTGCGGCTCGCTATTTAATGCATTCTTACTGGTTTGAAGCATGTGAAATTAAACAAACTTACCATTTCGGCTGTGAGGCTTACTGGAAACGTGCGGACGAAATAAACCACGTATCAAACTTGCTGTTAGAAATAAATAAACCGCTGAATGTGCGCAGAGACTGGTTTGCAGTCGCGCGGCAGGTAACTGAGTCTCGATCGCGCCTCTTTCAGCATTCACTCGAGCGAAACTATGTGAACATACCTGTCCTGTCGAGCTCAGGTAGGTCACGTGTTATCCTGACCCGAACCCGACATTAAAACACTGCTATAAAGCTATAAGACTAATGCAACAGCTTGCGTGTTAAAGGAGACCTGTTCAAAACCAGTGCAAACTGTTTCAGGCACCTTGCCTGATGATGTCCACCCATCACACAAATGCAATATAATCTTCTCTTTATTACATCTGAATATTCACTCAGATTAGGAGATCTCAGCTTGACAGTCGCAATTTGGGAATAAACACATTTGTACCAACTCGCAACCTTTGCTACATTGACATTTCTATATTCAGAATCACCAGAAAGTTATCTAATGTCATCTGATCTCAGCATTAATTCACTTGCCTCCCAACTCATTGGTTTAGATATTCAATAGTGAAGAATTTCGTGCAGTGCGGTTTATTTGCTTGCTCGTAATGTAGTTTTTGTTTGTTTGTTTTTAACCAACATAATGTAGCCACTTTCTCTGCCTAACCATAAGAGGGCAGTAAACAATCACTTTCTACTGTCTAACCCAGTGGTTCCCAACCCTGGTCCTTGAGGCACCCCAACACTGCACATGTTATATGTGTCCTTTCTCTGACACTCCATTTTCAGATCTTGGAGTCTCTACTAATGAGATGATGACCTGAATCAGGTGTGTTTGATTAAGGAGCCATGCAAAACGTGCAGTGTTGAGGTGCCTCAAGGACCAAGGTTGGGAACCACTGGTCTAAACAACTGTCTAAACAATGGTGATGGTTATCATGGCCCTTTGAGCTGGCAGATAAGTTAATGTTGTCCTGCAAGATTCTAACAGTGCTTTCCAAAAGGCATAAATAATACAGATTTAGAACTAAAAAAAATATATATGGGAAAAGTGCAGTCAATTAGTTGTGGATTTGCAGATATTTTAATATCGAGAACAGCATTATTTATGTCATTTACTCGTGCAATATTGCACCAAAGTCATAAAGGACATCATGCAGTTTTATTTATTTATTTATTTTTACTGAATCAAGTATTTCATAAAGTGTATGTTTATCAAGTTTCCCCTGTATATGACATGATTGATCAAAAGCGGGAAATAAAAGAAGAAATTGATCTCAATATAAGTGAAAAGGTCTTTGAAATACATGAACCTACAGACAGCATAGAATCATTGTCCACATGCCGTTGTGTTACGTTCCTGCCGCTGGAAGATCTGCCCATCAGGCTGCACTCTCCACGTTACGCTGGATCCAGCGTCCATCTGCTGATCTGAGAGGATCTGATTCGTCTGGAGAGCAGATTTCAGCTGTGATTAGTGAACGACAGAATAAAATAAATGTGAAATAATAAGAAAGTAAAACGTTCATAAGTAATTTCGTAATAATATCCTGAACAATGTCTTTCTGGACAAAATGACTGCAACAGTAATTAACCCTCCAGGTGTTTTCTTGAGTTGTGTGTAAAAGGAACAGGCTGGACTTTGATATGCAACAAGAGTGAAGTTAATTCTTATTAAATGACTGATCCAGAGCAAGTTAATTAGAGTCTCACCTCCATGATCAGACCCGAGACACCAAACAGCGAATCGCCATCCTGTGAAAAACACAGCAAGGATGGAATAAGATTCAATTATGTCCAGAACATTAACAAAACAGATAGATTTGATTGCACTTTATCTATTCAGATTCCAATCGCAATACATATCTATTAAGGGCTGTTTCTTTCTCCACTTGAGCAGCACTTACATAAACCAAACTTTACTAGTTTTAATTCTTTTTATAGAAGGGTTTGTTCATATATCATTCAGCCTGGTTATAGATATAAAGCATTTTATTCCTAAAAACATGATTAAAATGTATTTGCTTTTCTGTCAGTTGACTATATGTGCAGTGATAACAAGAGAAAAAAAATGTCAACAAAAACCTGTTTATTTGCATATTTAAACCTAACATTTCAGATAAGGTGTAATAATGATAATAATAGCTATTTAAAGCAGTCAGTGAACTGGGGATGTAATATCTATAGTTAAGCTATTTTACTCTACTCAGCTGCTAGGGATAGGGTGGTCTCTACTCAGCTGCTAGGGTTAGGGTGGTCTCTGCTCAGCTGCTAGGGTTAGGGTGGTCTCTGCTCAGCTGCTAGGGTTAGGGTGGTCTCTGCTCAGCTGCTAGGGTTAGGGTGGTCTCTGCTCAGCTGCTAGGGTTAGGGTGGTCTCTGCTCAGCTGCTAGGGTTAGGGTGGTCTCTGCTCAGCTGCTAGGGTTAGGGTGGTCTCTACTCAGCTGCTAGGGTTAGGGTGGTCTCTACTCAGCTGCTAGGGTTAGGGTGGTCTCTACTCAGCTGCTAGGGTTAGGGTGGTCTCTGCTCAGCTGCTCGGGTTAGGGTGGTGTCTTGCCTTTAAATGGTGCTCATCGCTTGATCATCGAGAGTTGCAACATCAGGTGTATTTCAGCAATGCATGACCACAGAAAGTCAAAACACATGACGGCAGCGATGACATACACAAGCCTACACGTGTGCACGAGACGTATCTTTTAATTTATTATAATAGACAAAAATTACTATTATTATTATTATTTTTTTTTACCTGTATTATTATTATTATTTATATAATACTGTATATTTTCTATTTCTTTTTTGTAGTTTATCTTTGTCTCAGTACCTTTATATTATATGTTGGAAATCAATAAATAAAAAAAATTAATAAATAAAAACATGTGCACGAGATGATGTGTAGCTAGATTTAGCCTTAATAAAGTCTGAGAATTATCAATAGAGTCAGATGCAATAAACAGCATCAGCCCTCACACACACACACACATGTTGCTGGTTTGAAGCATGTGAAATTAAACAAACTTACCATTTCGGCTGTGAGGCTTACTGGAAACGTGCGGACGAAATAAACCACGTATCAAACTTGCTATTAGAAATAAATAAACCGCTGAATGTGCGCAGAGACTGGTTTGCAGTCGCGCGGCAGGTAACTGAGTCTCGATCGCGCCTCTTTCAGCATTCACTCGAGCGAAACTATGTGAACATACCTGTCCGATCAATCTGTCGTCGTTCAGACACATGCAGTATATAAATAACATCTCACCTTCTTCTCTATGGCCTCCATCGCTGCAGATTCATTCACATATCCAGCTAAACTCACTGCAAATCTCACCAGCTGTACTTTCGCTCTTTTAGCTTACAGAGACATCAATAAACAAACATAATTAGGAGAACAACATTTGTTTTCATACTAACTTGCACTGCAAAAAATGAAATGTGAATTTACAGTATATTCCTGACTGTGAATTGTCATACATTTTAACAGTCATTTATTGTTATGACAAAAAATGAATTTAAAATTATGATTTAATAAAAATATGAATACAGTATTTTACTAAAATAAATAACTGTTCTGTGTTTTAAAATTATATATATATATATATATATATATATATATATATATATATATATATATATAAAATACAATATATAT
>NW_015506726.1:114578-144878 GCF_001515645.1 Sinocyclocheilus grahami
GAGGAAGTAAAAAACCGCCGATAATATCGGCCGATATCCTTTGTGTATATTATAGAACAGTACCAGTCAAAAGTTTGGACACTTTCCCATTCGTGTGTCCAAACCTTTGACTGGTACTATATATAGAATACAGTATATATATATATATATAATAAAACATTTTTTTATAGTTATTGATTGAAATCCTGTTTATCTGGTCTGGTTCTTTAAAGATTAAAGTCAAAATTAAACTCATTATTAATTATCATACTTTTTAAATAGTAATTTGTTGTGTTATGAAATCAAATGGCCTGGAAGTGATCTTGCATTTATTATGAATACTACAGTATTCACTGTTGTTTCAAAAAGTGGTCTTATAATTTAAGTTTAGTCAACTTGAAATGTGAAGTTGCATTGAATAACAACTTGGATATTTGCATTATCTCAAGTTAAATCTGGAAAATCACTGCGACTTCAGATGATTTTTTGTTTATTTTCTGTACAGTCACTGACTCCAGTTTATCTGGACTGGTTGCTTAAGAATTAAAGCAGAAATAAAACTCACCGCAGAAGAAAGGTAAGTGATGCAAGCAGTCTTCGTCTCCTATCAGTCCAGTCTCATGGACAAAGCTGCACTTTTCATTGCCATCTGTATTATTCGGCTCTCCTTCGGCCCATTTCACAGATGGCCATCGGACTACAAGCCGATCCAGGCCTCATACTGAGAGAAGTTGTGTGTAAGAAGCTGAACCAGAGCGCTGTTCTCAAAGCCGTCACTAATGGAGGCCAGATCGACGTGGTTTTCCCTGCAGTGCAGTTGAGCATTGTGCCAGGTCAGTTTGGTGTTATTGAAAACAAATTTGTGTCCAAGGCTATTTCCTGTAAGGATTTAGTGTTGTTGTCAGAACAAAGAATGCAGTTTGAACTGCTCATACAATCAGCATGCTGACAGTCAGCCTTTGAGACTTGAGCCCTATTTGCACGGGATTAGTATTATCTGGGGACCTTGTGTGATTTTGAAGTTACCCCCCCCACATCTGAATTTCATGTGGTGCATTCGCACGGGATAAGCGAAGCCTGTGATTTTACTCGAATTTACTGACTTATCTACCGGACACCCGGTCAAGGCTTTGAGAGTCCCGTTCTATGGTCCAGATGGATTAGAAAAAAGAAACTAATATAGTTTTGTGCCCTGTGACATTTACATTTCACCAGGTTAAAATAGTATCTCAAGCTTTATGCTTGATTTATTTGTAACACATTAACCTCAAAACCGTTTCAGCCTTTTCTTTCTACAAATTGTATGGTGTAGCGATATAACAGCACTCAAAATACTATCAAACACTCCAACGCAGCTCCATTCTTCACGCAAAATGGATAAAAAAGCACACATGAAACAAAAACCTCGAAAAATGATATACGACCCGCCAAATGCAGGCCAAATCACAGAGATGCCGATTCGCACGGGACTAATATTAGCACAGGACCTCGGTGTCCGGCGAAATATGGTAGGTCTTTTGCGGGGGAATTTTTACTTTACAAATTACAGACATGGCCGATTCGCACGGGATTAAGATCACAGACAACCTCCGCAACTATTACAAATGACTGGAATCCCGTGCGAATAGGGCTTTGGATGAAGAAAAAGTTTAATATCAAATGTGTCAGAGGTAGTAATGCACCAAAATGATTTTATTTCCACAGAAAACCAACATTTTTATTTATTTTTTTTTAGCCAGAAAGATTGATTCTGCCATGAGATAACAAATAAAAAGTTAGTTGTGACATTTATCCCCCCTCAGAATTCTTAGTTTATATCTCAGAATTCTGATATTATTTTTCTCTCGTAGAATTCTACTTTATATCTCAGATTTATTTATTTTTTTCCCCTCAGAATTCTAGTTTATATCTCAGAATTTTGACCAGAATTTTCTTGTTTAATTCTCATAATTGACTTTTTTTTCTCTTAATTTTGAGTTTATGTCTTATGTCAGAATTCTAGTTTATATCTCAGAATTTGTATATTTTTTCCTCAGAATTATAGTTTATATCTCAGAATTTTACATTTTTCTCTCAGAATTCTCAATTTATATCTCCAAATTCTGACTTTTGTTTCGCAATTCTAGTTTACATCTCATAATTCTGACTTTTTTCTCATAATTCCGAGTCAGAAGTCATGTTTGCCATTAACTCAGTGAAGTTTGAGTGCAATCATATGCACAGATTCAAACTGTAGAGAATGATGCATGAACTGATAAAATATTCACCTCCAATGCAATGCAACTCACTTTGGAGAAAAGTATCTGCCAAACACATGAAGGTAAGCGATGCTTACAAATGCAAATCAGCTTAAAAAAAAGTTGGCCTGATGATGAAGCAACTTACTAGGGATGCACCGATACTGGTATCGGTATCGGACCCGATACTGAGCTCCTGTATGTTAAAATGCCCTGATACCAAACACCGATACCACACAGCATGTGATAAGCGCCATATTCAGACAAAGAAACACCGACAACAGAACAACAGACAGCAGAATGGAGTTAAGGATGTTTAAGGAAGTAAAACAATGCACAAGTTACTTAACGGTAGGGAGAGAGAGACAGAGAGAGAGAGAGAGAGAGATTCTGTTGTGTGATCTTTGAGGTTCACTCACTTAGCACACACATCATTTGGATTAAAACTAAATCGTAAAAATAAGACCATTTATCGGGGCATTCACTATAAACATCATCTATTTTCAACCTTAGGCATACACGACTTTATGGCGAAAGTGAAACTAACAGCCTGTGTGAAATGCGTGTTTCTGGATTATATGAGTGGCTTTGGAATATAAATTGCAGCACGTTTCAGATGAAAAAACGTGACTTCTATTTCTGAAAATATCACAGTTAGGAGATTTATAACGAGTGGTTCCCTGCATTATTACAGCAAAGCGCGTGATTACAGTACTGAGCCGCTGCAATGGAGCAGCTCTAATGCTATTAAATTAAAGATGATGTACCATAGAGCAAAAAAATGAACAGTGAAAGTAACAAAAACTTGTAAAATAATACAAATGTTTTTTATAAAAAGTAAAATTTTAATGGGCATAATTAAGTGTGAAAATAACCGAATGATATACAGTCAAATCAAAAATTATTCAGAGACCAGATATCATTTTTGATATTTTTTGACTAGTGGGTGCAGGACACTATAGTTCATTTATGTAAGTGAGGATAGCAAAATAAAGTAAACTGTGACAAATCATACCCAAAAATTATTCAGACCGAGTCTGGGAAAAAAATTGAAGTTCAGGTTTGCATGAAGCTGGGTGACAGCATGCCCAGGAGACCACAGGCTGTCATTGAGGCTAAGGGTTGCCCAACTAAGTATTGATAGTTGTGTAAATACTGTCATACTGTCACGAATCCTGTCCATGGACTTCCGTTCAATCACCACCAGAGGTCACCCTTCCATTACATTGACTCTCGCACTACACAAACTGTTGCATATCATCCCGGACTACATATCCCATCATCCATTGCACTGATTGCACACAGCATTTCATATATAACACATTCAATATATAACACTCACTCAAACAACCTTTCACTGCCGAGTATTGTTCTGCATTTTCCACTCATCTAGTGTTAGCTGCATTACCGAGCCTAGTGTCTTGTTTTCTTTGTCTTGCCTTGTCTGTTTCCCCGTGTTCTGATCACTGCCTGTTTACCTGGATTATCTCTCGAGTCTCGCCCTATTGAATACTGTTTGCCCCTTCCTGGACCTTTGCATTGCACCTTGATTATCCCTTTTGCCTTGCCATCTACATACCTGTTTGCCATTGTCTGACCTATGCCTGTTCTTGACCACGTCTCAATGAATAAAGCCTTGCAGATGGATTCGCACGCTTCCTGTGTTCCGTCCGTTACACATACTAACAGCTGTCTAATTTTTGGTTGATTGTAATCTATTACATACCTTTCTATCAAAGTTATCTAACATTATCAAGCTGAATTTGTTCTGACACAGTTTAACTCTCAGTTCTTGTCATATTGTATTACCATTTTCTAAACTATAGCGAATAAACTGTGATAATGTGAGAAATGTTGAAGGTGTCTAAATAAATTTTGGTTTGACTATCTATTTGATAAATGAAGTTAACCAACTAACATTATACATACTCTTTTGGTTTCTGTACCCAATATTTAAAAAATGTACAAATGCAATAAAAATATTGGTATCGGTACTCGGTATCGGCGAGTACTGGAAAAAGTGGTATCGGTGCATCCCTACAAATTACATAATTCAGTTCAATCCCATAAAAAAAAGTCTTACCATTGTAGCAAAAAGAGGGTTTTTGTTCCTCACAAGATACAGCATGCCAGCTTCCAGTGTTTCTAATCACGCCACACCTTCTCTGAGTCCTGGAGGTCGTTTCTTCTGTTGGCGCCCAATACTTGTAGTCTATGTTCAGATCTTGATAAGACCAGCGCCAAGCAAATACACCATCATACAGTCCCATCCAGGCCCTATTTTGAAATTTCGCGGAAATCGCAATCTCCTGTATCTTATATCGGTCTTCATCGCTTTGAATCGTGGCCAGATCTGTGTGATACTTCTTGCAGTACGATTGGGCTTCGGTCCAGGTCTTTGGGTCTTGGATCAGAGTAAAGTAGCAGAAAGTCTTCGAGAAACATCCTGTCGACAAGCACAACATTGAAATAAGCAGCAGAACAAATCTGGTTTCATTTAGTTTCTGATCTGTAATTCCAGTGACGGTCAGTTCTGGATTAAAAGCAATCTGATCTTAAATCAGCCCAGATATAATGTGAGGATAGAAAAAAAAATCATGCTTTGGTAAATCATAATTATGACATAAAAAGGTAAAATTATGACAGTATGACACACTAAGCCATACTTATGACATAAATGTTGAAATGGCTTTGTATGTCATAATAATGACTTTTATGTAAAAATGTAAACTTTTTTTGTCATAAAAATGATTTACATAAAAAAAAAAAAATTCATTTGTGGGGAAATTGACTTTCTTACAAATCACATTCAATCCAGTGCATATCATACTTGATATTAAATGGATAAACGTTGAGCAACTAATACTAACTAGTTAGATTCACATTAATTCCGTCACAAACTCACCTAGTAAACAAAGTAGATGAAACATTTTCTGGATCATCTCTGTTGCTCACAGGCTTATTCACTGAAATAAATAAAACATGATGCATAAAACAAAGAAAATAATGATTCAATAATAGCAGGTTTGAACATTTTTGATTGGAATAGGGAAAAAAAAGCCTATTCATTTGTATTTTACTTAAAAATTTCACAGATGCATTAATGTCAATGCAACATTATGAAAACTTGAAGTACTCTTATTAGTGCTCCAGACTGAAAAGTCTATTAAAAAAATAGTCTTTAAGCAATAAGCTATTATAAGATGAATATATTGTTATATTGTATTAAAATATATTTCATGACAATTTATCATTAAACACGTTGTTTATCTGCATTAACAGCAAAGCATCTGTGTTCTTTCAAAGTTTTTACATTCTCTAAACTTGCCTTATTCCTAATATAAATGTTTATTTATTGGTTACCTTTGATGGAAGCCTCCTCCGGAGCAGAAGATGAGTGTGGAGACAGCAAGACTGATTTCCATTCTGACTTTGCAGCAACATGAGGATCCTTATTCAAATGGCAGAGCATGCAAATAGCTGGTAACTGAGCTCATATGAAAATGGAGCATTTTTACATGCTTGTGTTTTTTCTTCTTTGCAAAAACCACAGAATGAAACTCTAAAGTACAAGCCTGATTACTAGTCCATTCTTTTTTTACATTTTTGTATTACTTTGGCTACTATTTTCACACTTATAACAATGGAGGAAAAATGCTGTAGGATTTACTTTGGAACAATTAGTTAAAAGTGCATTAACAAATGTTAACAAGTACAGCTTTTGATGTTAATAATGCATTAGTAAAGTTTGCAATTAACATTAGCTAAGATTAATAAATGCTGTAGAAGTATTGTTCATGCTTAGTTCATGTTAACTAAAGTATTTAACCAATGAACCTTATTGTAAAATGTTACCCACTGTTCTTAAAAAAATCTTCAAATGATTTTGACAGATAGCTTGTAATGATTAAAAGCTTCACGAATAAAACATTAACAAACATTATATAATGCTATAACGGATCATTAGTTAATGTTTACAAATGTCATTAAATGTTCAGTTCATATGATCATGCACTTTTTAAAAATTATATTCCGAAATATATTAATATAAATATATAAATATATATTCCACTATTTTGTTAATGTACTTTTGAATGCTAACAAATGTCATTAAACTTCAGTTCATATATTATAATACTCTTTTTTACATCTAAAAATAGTTTATTAGTAAGCATTAACAAGCACATTATCTCATATTTCTAGCTATGTGAATATATATTAACTTATGATCTGCTGAGCATTATGTAATGTTTGTTAATGATTTATTAATGAAAGTTATTATAAAGTGTTACTGACAAAGGCAACATTAGTTCTGGATGAGCTCCTGGTCATTTTCATGCTCTGCGATCCTATTTGAATAAAGAGTCCGAGTCGGGATGGAAATCAGTCTCAGTGTGTCCATACTCAGACATTTTGCATCCTGAAAACAACATGAGGATTTGCATGAATGGTGATAAATTTCTTCACCTGTGGAATGAACAGGAACCTCAAGAAAATTGGAAGAAACAAACAAATAAAACAGCAGTAAATACAGTGGGGCAAAAAAGTATTTAGTCAGCCACCAATTGTGCAAGTTCTCCCACTTAAAAAGATGAGAGAGGCCTGTAATTTTCATCATAGGTATACCTCAACTATGAAAAACAAAATGAGAAAAAAAAACACTGTATATAACGTTAGGACATAAGACGTTAATTATTATATTTTTTAAAGCCTGTAAGGACTATAAAAGTCAATGTGAAAATTGAATTGGCTTAGTAGAATTATTTAACAGAGTTGATTCACTGAGTTAAGTCAGTTCCACTAGTTCACAGCAAAAGCATTCAAATTGGTGACTAAAAAAAGATATGCACACAACAAGATGATCCATATCATATAACATTTAAAATGCAATAGTTTAGATATTAAAGGTCCCATATTGTCAAAACTGAAATTTCCTGGCTTTTTTCACGATAACTGAGGTCCAGGGCCTATTTAACTACCATATAAGTTTCAAAACAGTCAGTCCACAGTCAAATGCACACAGCCTGCATAAAGTAGCTGTGATTTTTCACGAACCGTTGTGACTTCCGTAAAAAGCTGGCATCAGAACTACACAGTCACCGCCTTCAGTCACCACCCCGAGCCCCGCCCACTTCTGCTCGTTTTATCATGTTTAACCACAGCTGTCGTAGGTTTTTTGTCTGGCAGTGGCAGCAGATATGCAATAAAATTTCTAATTTGAGTCTGTATTACGTCGAATCTGGCACCCAGCATCACAACAAGATGATATTTCAAGCTCCTCATGTAGCCGAATCTGCGCTGGTTTGAATGGGCCGCCTCCAGCTTCCCCTTTGTTTTGCTGCCTCCAGCTAGCGCTGTGACGTCGCTGACCCTAGTTACCTGTGGTTGGCCTGGCCGTGCGTCACTCAGAACACAACAGGCCAATCAGAAGAGAGGCTCATGAATATTAATTAGACGGGCCAAAATCGACCTGTTCTCAGCAGAGCTCCTGAGAGAGGAGCTGTAAAAATATATTGAGATGGTTTTTGGTACTTATACCGCACATATATATTCTTAAGGACATCAAAACCTAAAATAAAACTCCAGAAAGGTGTAAAATATGTGACCTTTAAGAAATCTGATTCTATCAAGATCACACCTTTACATTCCCATTAAAACTCCTATCTAAGTAGGAATCGTGAGTATTTATTTATTCATTCACTATTGGCAAAATGGCACCTATAAAAGCAAACAGATATTTATTTGAAGTTCTAAATCACAAATTACATCGATTTTCCAAACCTGCTGTCCTATGATTTGAAATCAACAAACTTTTGGCGATTGCTAAATGTTTAGACAATAATTTACATTTATAGTTTTAAATTAGTTGGGTTAAAAATGACTTAGGAATGATACCCTGTATAAGAGATAATGTATAACCGACTGTAAAGTCCACAATCTCTTTTATGACTTGGAAAACATTTCAATCTCATGTTCAGCAGATGGAGCTATAAAGCAAGAAACAGCTGGATTTTGAGCCGGGCATCAGTTGTGTGTCTCAGCTTTATTTTAAACACTGAATTATTTGAAAGTATTTATTTATTTATTTTGTAATTATCAGATTTGAAGATATTTTTAGCACAAAAAGAAAGGTAAATTTGGTGTAGAAACTATTTTTTACTCAGAATTTGCAAGTAAATGTCAAATTACAAAGAAACGGCAAGTAACACGTTGAAGTAAACATGAAATTGTAAAGTAGAAAGACTGAAATAGTAAAATGTACTTCAGTAGTCTTTGTTTTTATAACTTAAAAAAAAAATCATTTTTACAGTATAGTTCAGTTGGTTGTATGTACTTCGCTGCAGGCAAACATTCATAAACATCATATACACATACGTATTTCCTCTTTAATATTTTAGCCGGGTTACTCTAACCAGTGCCATATCTTCACTGACGACACATTGGGGTATTTCGGAAAGAATCTTGTGTAACTAGTTTACTCTAAAAATATCAGTGACGCACTAGGTTAACTTCCTGGACTCAGTAACCATGTTCCTTCAGGCACTAGCAAAAAACAGACAGGTCACGTATTTTAAATGATTATATGCTAAAATAGCAATAAATAGATAATGACATCAAAGCCATTGCACTGATGCCTCAGGGTCTTTCAGGAGGAAATCTCTTTCAAACTGGAACTTTCCCTAAAACATGCACAGACAGCTCAGAAGAAAAAAAACCTCAAGAGTCAGAATGTTTCCTTGTAAGAACAGTAAGTGTTTCCTGTAACTCGCAGAGATAGTTTAATGTCACTCGTCCAGTTGCATTTTTCAAAGTTGTTACACAACTAGTTATTTCAGAGTCAGGAAGTCACAGGTACCCCCACAAAACGTATTTATTTATAATAAACCTGCTGCATGCTCCAGCAAGTTCATTGTATCTGAAGGTCTTGACAGCTTTGTAAAACCTTCATTCATTCTTGACCTAATTTTTTTTAACATATGGTGACATACACACAAAGGAAGTCCTATTCAACTAAAAATATCCGGCATCATCATGACAATCACAGATGAATGTATAACTATTATCATAAAGATGAGTGGTGAAGAACAACAACTATTATTGACCCTCATGTTGCTCCAAATCTGGATACTCTTATTTTCTTTGAAACAAATCATAAACAATTCTTATGTATAGCTCTTCTCTATAGAATGACAGCTCAGAGTGAGCATCAAGAATACAAATATAAACTACAGCCACCATATATATTTCAAATGATATAATTATTATATTTCTTGCTTTAATGCAATGAAAAGTTCAGTTGCCGAACATAAAAAAAATGCTGCATGCACAATTTGTTTGGGAGGGACTTCAGCTTGTTAGGCTTGTTAAGTAAACCCGTATTTTCATTAATGCTGACATTTCAGCGAGACAGCTGATGCAGAGGCTGGTGTGTAAGACAATATTTGCATAATTGTGTCTCTTCATTTTTTTAATGGAATAATATTCCTCAAATGGAAGCTTTAACATTTCAATATTGTAATACTTAATAAAGAATTGTACAATTACAAAACATGATATTACTGAAAAAAGTAATGAATTGTTTTGCTGTAAGCAGCCTGCAGAGTGAATTTCTGCGAGGTGAAAACATTTAGTCCAACAATCATCATGAGTTCCAGGTAAGATGAAATTCATGTGCTTTCTACAGGAGGGTAAATTAAAAATAAAATGGGTTCTAAAATGGTGTGTATCTGATACTGAAATTGTCGGGTGCTCTGTTAAAGGCAAAACTTGACAAAGATCAACTAAAGGAATATTTTATTTTATTCGCTACAATGTGTTTTATGGCACCGTCTGATGGACTAAATGGTCTTTGTCCAAAATAGAAAAACATGCTTTGACATATTAGCTTTGTAATACTATCTCATGCCACTGATTATATCACTCATTAAATAAAAAGCAAACAAGTCACTGCCATGCATTCTAAGGTTACCACTGTTGTTGGTCCAATTAAATATTTTAAATTGTAGAAATTGTTTATTTCCCACTGTCCCAAAATATAAATAAATATATTAAAAACGGAATATATTAAATACAGACTACAGAACACAGAGTTAAAGGGGTCCTATTATGCTCTTTTACAAAGTCTTGATTTTGTTTTGGGGGTGTACTAGAACAGGCTCTCATACTATGTTGTTCGAAAAACACATTATTTTTCACGTATTTTACATTATTACAACACCTCTCTCCCCAGTCTGGCATGAACGACTCGTTCCTGTATCAAATGAAGGCCCGCCTTCTGAAATATGAAATGTGCTGTGATTAGTTAGCTGGGCCAGTGTGTGTTGTGATTGGCAGCACTCTGCGCCTGGTCGGGAAATGCCATGCCCCTTACCATAGCGAGCTTCAGTGTAAATATTGTGTCAAAATCAAATCAATTTGAGCGTGATTTAAACCCGGATGATTGTAACCACTCTAAGTTCGTCTGCATGCCTTGGGGAAACTAGCGTGTCTCCGACATAGTGATAACACTCGTTGCCTTCTCTAGTGCAGCTCAACCAGGTCTCGTCCCATTCGTCGATATTTGTGATATCACAAATCCCGGAAAATATGCGTTGTAGTCCAAATGAGTCGTTCGTTCTAGTTTTTAAAAAGTGATTTCTGTTAAATAAAATATCTTCTTTTGAATTGGACTTTGAGCTTTGTAACTTTGCAGATATTTTTAATGCTCAAACAGCAACATTACAGACTAACTGAAGTTGAAAAGATGAAAAAGCATAATAGGACCCCTTTAACATTTTATAACATAATTTTATTAGCAAATCAACTCCAGCACAGCATATTTAGTGAAAATACCTTCTTTGTAATAAATAACACTGAACACATGAATACAAACACTGAATACAAATGAAGAAGTCTTCAGCATAACAGGACAATGTGGTTAAGAAAACTTGCAGAAGCACTATTGACAAAACTCCCATGCATCATATCTGGGACAGAACAGCAGTTACTTTTGTATACTACGAGGTTATTATATACTTTACTAGTATATAAAGAGGCTAATATCAATATAATTTTTTCTTTTTTTTAAGTAGCCTATGAAATATGTAAATATCTCTGTGCAGCTTTTCGTTGCCATGAACTTGACTTGCTTGATATTACAAGACTTATTAAAAGGCAGCAAGCCCATTAAGAGACTGCAAACTAATGACACTGCTGTAATTTCATGCTAATTTCATCTCAGAAGTCGATCTAACAGCCTTTACGCATATATGAGATGAGGCAGATAAAAACTCTCCAGTTACTAAATGTAACCTCGGCTGCCTGAGATAACAAGAACGAGCTTGTTTTACAAAATGCTATGGGGAAACTCCTGTTTACTCTGAATACTGAAACATGACTGGTTCACGTTCATGTAGCTGCACGAACAAATGGAATTTCAGCCTGCTGAAAGGGGTGGAGCCGACTGACTATTATAAGTTGATGCTGATTGCCATTTCATTAGAATCATTCAACTGATAGTGACAGTCTTCAACTTGCGTGCAAATTTATAGCATGGCAGTTAATGTAACATTTGTTCCCGTTATTTCAGGGTACCAAGGTTAGATTTTGTAACTGGAGCATTCCCTTTCGAAAACGGTCTCTCTCGTTGAGTTGGACAATGCTATGGGGAACATATTCGATAGTGCTGTGCTATAAATAAGTGCAGAACAAAGCTGCTCTGCGAGCCCAGCCCCGGAGCGCCCATTCTGAGGACTCCTAAGAAGCATGAGCTAATAATGAGACCCAGGCTCTGAGGCCGAGGTATACATAACCAAGACCTTATCCACTCTCAGGGGGATCAGGGGAATTAGGTGGACAAAATCCATGCCTGAAGGGCAGGGAGTTCCAGATAATAGAATCTAGCAAAGGTAGACAGCGAAAACCAGCTGGCTACCGCGCAGATATCACCAATTGAAACTCCTCTGGACCAAACCCAGAAGGAGGCCATACTTGGTGGAGTGGGTCCTCACTCCGATAGGACACTGTACGTCCACTGAGATGTAAGCCAGGGCTATAGCATCCACTATCCAGCGAGATCTCTGTTTCGTGACTAGAAGCCCTTTAGAGTGGCCTCCGAAGTAAGAAAAATAACTGCTCTGAGTGCCGAAATGAGCCAGAGCACTCGACATACACTGTGAGAGCCCAAATCAGGCAGAGTGATTTGGGACGCTGCTGTAAGGATCCACCCGCCAGCCCAAAAAGCGGAATCCAGCGGCCTGGTTGAAGGTTTAATGCGTATCCGGTCTTTTACTTGCGCTTCTGAATTTATCAGGACTTAGTTTCAATTTTGTCTAGCTCCATGTTCAATCTGACTCCAATTTCACGTGATCAGTTTTTAATTAGAAATATTGCTTTGAAATATTGCCTAACTTTAATGATCACAAATATTAATTTAGATATTTGATTATTCCTGACTCACTATACTTTCAATTATCCGTTCACTGGGGACCTAATGTCTCTTTCAAGTCTCACGCTGGCCTTACGTGGATCTTACGGTCACAAACTCGCCAGTCTGATGCTAGTCAGAGGGTGTAGGTAGACTAATACCTATTTTGCCTGCCGCCTACTGCTTGCTTATGACAAAAAGTGTAATTCACTTAGTACTTTCCCGTACAACTTGCTAACATCGGCGATAGACAGAAATCAGAAGGTCTCCGATGACGTGCCTACTGCTCCTATCATTCACAAGCCTTCAGTTTGACCTATCCTGGCCATAGATTTGTGGTAACAAAAGCCTCCTCACAGTTTACTAGTCATAATGATTTTAGGAGATTTCAGAATAAATCAAATATAACAATTTATTATCAGTCAGGTAAATATGTATTATGCCAATTACATAGACAATTCAAAGATATTAAATCAATACAAGACATCAAATTCTCAAAGACAAATCTAAGAGTAAGATGCATACCTGACTTCGTGTGAAAAATACATAGTGTGAATTTTGTGGACACCTTCACACTACGGGCTTTCTGGCTACAGAATCGCCCTGACTGATTTGCAACTTTCCCTTAAATACTACCAGAACAAAGACAGAGAAATCTATAAATCAGTTGTAAAAGCATAAAAGACCTTTTGTTTGTTAGTTTCTGTGATCCAGGGTCACACCCGGCTGGAAACTTTCTCACAGACCCCTAAAGGGGGACACACCCCCTCCTCAACACAACACAATTCTACAAAAGTGTTAAGTCTTTCTCACAATATAAATGACTACTTTGAAATTGAAACCAATTTACCAATCACACAAAGACCTTTAAAATGACACTAAACATGAAGGGGAAAAACAACAGGTTCACAAGATACATGATCTGTGGGATATGCATATTCTTAATGAACTTTGGGTGAAACCTTTTGGGGGAAAAGAGGGAGAGGCAGAGAGGCCAGGGGGAGAAGGGGGTCGTAAATGGGCGAGGAGAGAGGCGTTGTTTGCTCTCTTTGAAGATTTCTTCTCCAGATAAGTTTTATTGTTTTATTGCATGGTGTCTGTTTTGTGTGAGTTCCTGAGTATTGGTTTCATGAAGAGTTAATTTCATAAGGAAATAAATTCAATCCTTTCACTGCTCATCTTCTGAGTTAGGAAGAGCTAGAAAGGTGATGACTTGTGCTCTGAATGGAGTGGAGGGCACCTTGGGCACGTAGCCATCTTTTGGTTTGAGGACGACTTTACAGTCTTTAGGCCCGAACTCAAGGCATGAAGTGCTAACTGAAAGCACTTGTAGATTGCACACTCACTTGACTGACGCTAGAGTCAGAAGGAGGGCAATCTTAAGCAACAGTGGTCGTGAGTCAGCTGAGTGAGTCGTGAGTCAGGAACCAAGTCTCGTTGCTCCAGAGTGGGGCCACCTGACTTCTCTGACTGGAGGGAAGGCATACAGGGGGATGCTAGGCCAATCATGGGCCAAAGCATTCGGCTCCTTTGAAAAATAAGTTGGGCAATGGGTGTTGTCTTCTGAGGCGAAGATGTCCAACTCTGCCCTCTCGGAGTCTGCCCAAATCCTCTGAACCATTGGGGTGTAATCTCCATTCTCCCAGAGATACATTGCCCCGGAACAGCATGTCCGCTCCATGGTTCAGTCTGCTTGGCACGTGAACTGCCCTGAGTGAACACAGATTGCAATGTGCCTATATAAGGAGGCATATAACCATCCTGTAGAGAGAGTGTGACCTGAAACTGCCTTGATGATATATAAAGGTTGCCACTGTCATGTTGTTCGAATGTACGAGGACGTGGTGCCCCTTCAAGGCTGGAGGAAGGTTTTTAGTGCCAGAAAAATCGCCATCATCTCAGAGCAGTTGATGTGCAAGTTGGACCAGGAGCTGAATTACAGTCTGCCCTCGTACAGCACTCCAGTTGGAGGTGTCTGTTGTGACTACATTCCATGACTACTTTCTAAGGTCTGTCCCAATGTAAATCCTGATACAGGTGGAGGGCTTTCCAAGGGGCCACAGCTCTGATGTTTTCGCCTTGAGGTGAAAACATCCCAAGCGCCAAGCGTGGGACGGTGCATGAGCTTTGAGATAATTGAAGTGGCCGCATGTGAAACAGGCCTAGAGGAATCACAGGGGAGGTGGTTGACATGAGGCCAAGTATCCTGTGGAAAACCTTGAGAGGGCAAGAAGCTCCAAATGTGAATGATGCCACTAGCCGCTGAATTATCAGTGAACATTCGGGCGTGAACCTGGCCCACATTTGGACTGAATTGACAACTGTTCCCAGGAAGACAAATAGCTGGCTGGGAGACAGAGAGCTCTAAGCCAAATTGATTTTGAACCAAGGTGCTCCAGGTGGCTGAGCAGCAGCGACCTGTGAGCTAGAAGTTCCTGCTCTGATCTAGATAACACAAGCCAATCATCGAGGTAATTCATAATGCAGATTCCCCATCTGCCTCAGATGGGAAAGAGCTGCATCCATGCACTTCGTGAAAGTGCACAGGGCCAAGGACAGTCTGAAAGGAAGGACCCCCTTGAACGCGAATCTGAAGAACAGTATGTGATGTGGGGCTATCTGGATGTGAAAGTAAGCATCTTTCAGATCCACTGATAAAAACAAGTCCCCTGGACATATTTGCATGAGGATCCATCTCAAAGTTAACATCATGAACATGCGTCTCATTAGAGCACAGTTCAGGTGTCCGAGGTCAACGATGAGCTTGAGCCAACCGTTTTTCTTAGGAATGAGAAAGTAGTGGCTGTAAAAGCATGCCTCTCTGTTTGCTGGCAAGCAGACTGTACACTTTGGAGTGGAGAACATGAGCATTGTTGTCCTGTAGTGAAGTTTGAATAACACCTCTGAAACAAGGGGGTCTGCGAGCGAACTACAGTGCATAAACCTGTTCTGTGGTCTGCAAAACCCTTCTCTTTATTTACTATGTTGTCAAAGACAGCTGGCTGGAAATAAATAAATTATTATCTGTGATGTCTGTTTATTGATCAGCATTTCTCATTTCCCTCTATTTCTTACAGACAGCCAAGTCTTTCACCATGCAGATCAAATCTGATCGATCAAGGTCCTCCAAAACGATTTTGTCTATACACAGAAAAAAAAGTGTTGGATGATAATGGAAAAGTCCGAAAATGGACTTTTGGGAAAAAAAATTACAGTAAAGAAAATAAAATTGTTCTGCTGGTGGGAGAGACCGGAGTTGGTAAGACGACTCTCATCAACACCATGGTCAACTACTTACTGGGAGTGAAGTTTGAGGAAGAAAAGTGGTATGAAATTACAGAAGAAGCAGCCAGAGATCAATCAGAATCACAAACCTCTGAAATCACCATGTATGAAGTCTTTCCTGAAGAGAGTCCCATATCGCTCACCATCATTGATACTCCAGGCTACGGAGACACTAGAGGACTGGATAAAGATCTGGAAGTTGCTGAGAATTTAGCCACTCTGTTTCAGAGCAATGATGGAGTTTGTGAAGTCGATGCCGTGTGTTTTGTGACTCAAGCATCTAAGAATCGTCTCTCAGACAGACAGCATTACATTATCAGTTCAATTCTGTCTTTGTTTGGAAGAGACATTGTGGACAACATTGTGTTCTTAATCACACACTCTGATAGTCTGCCACCCAAAAATGTAATTGGTGCCATTAATAAAGCTAAAATCCCCTGCAGACGAGACAAACGCGGGCAACCTGTTCATTTCTTATTCAACAACCGGCAGGCTGAAGCTCGTCACACTAAAGAGCGTCACATTCGTGCTCAAAGAGATGCCTGGGAAGACAGCGTGGACGGCATGAAGCATTTTCTTCAGTCACTGGAAGAAAAGAACAGAAAAAGTTTAGAGTTGACTTCAAATGTCCTGATAGAGCGAATTCGATTTGAAGCATCCATCTGCAACTTACAGCTGCGAGTTCAAGAGAAAGAGCTGAAAATAGCTGAAAAACGTCAGATTCAGGAGGCAATGATGCAAAACAAGGAAAAGATTGATGATTGTAAAAACTTCACCATTAAAGTAAAAAAGACAGTCAAACAGAAGGTTCCCATTGAGAGCAAGTCATGGAAGAATAAACAACTCAAGAAGAGGTTTGCTGTGAAATCTCAACAACGATATGGTCTCAAATGGTGTAAGTATTATAAATACATGCTCTCTCAGAAAACAAGTTTAAAACAAAGAAAATAAATGAGATAAAATATCTATTGTTAAAATTATTTTAATCATGTTTTTGTTTTTTGCTTTTTATTTAGCTTATGCAAGTTACTAGAATAGACTTTGAGTTTACATATATGTGAATGTTTTTTATTTATTTATTTATTTTTGATAATTGGGAAATGTAAAAAATATCAACACTGAATTTACAGTGTTTTGAAAATGGAATTGGTTCAAAATAACACTATTCAGTCTTCTAAATTATATTGCTTTACATACAAAGATATTCAACTCAACAGACTAAAATCAAAACTAATTAAAACAGTATAAATGTTTTTAATATGTGACTGATTTACTTTCTCAGTCCACTTGTAACACAGATGGAATTTTGCTAGTAAATTAATCTTCAAGATTTAGCCTACATGTGAACAATTACACAAAAAAGACTAAGCAGGAAAACAGGATTATGCATAAAAGAAGATATTCTGAGAAATGTCTGTGTTTTTTTGTACATACAATGATAGTCAGTGGAGTCCAATGTTGTTTGGTTTTCAACATTCTTCAAATATCTTCTTTGTTTCCACAGAAGAAAATAAGTCATACAGGACTGAATCGACATGAGAGTGATTAAATGATGCAATGTACATTTTTGGGTGAACTATCCCTTTAACACCAGCAACAATGGAATTACCCAGTACCCGCCGTCGGCACAACAGCATGGATGATCCTCCCAATATTCTGTAAGTGACTGTTCTTATCCATTACTCACTTGATTCAGAGGATCATAATCTCTAAAAAGTCCAGCCAGGCTAGCCTTTATAACAAACCTTTCATTATTATATAAAGGTTAGCCTGGCCTCAGGTAAACTGATGATCTTTAATACATTAATTCAAAGGGATTTCCTGGTTGAACAATTTTTTTTTAAATTGTTGCAATTATTATTTTCATGTTAAAAAAGTACATATTAAATGGTTTACATTTTACACAATAACAAAATGTCTGTATTTTGTTTTGATTTAGTCTTACATTCTCACAACACAAATATAACTAAATTATTTGCATTTTACAGAAAGCCGCAGCCTCTACCACGCAGACTATCTCTGATTCATGAAGGTCCTCCAAAACGATCCCGTCTACATACAGAAAGGAAAGATCTTGATGAGAATGGAAAAGTCCGAAAATGGACTTATGGAGAAAAGGATGACAGTAAACCAAACAAAATTGTTCTTCTGGTGGGAGAAACTGGCGTCGGTAAGACGACTCTCATCAACACCATGGTCAACTACTTACTGGGAGTGAAGTTTGAGGAAGAAAAGTGGTATGAAATTACAGAAGAAGCAGCCAGAGATCAATCAGAATCACAAACCTCTGAAATCACCATGTATGAAGTCTTTCCTGAAGAGAGTCCCATATCGCTCACCATCATTGATACTCCAGGCTACGGAGACACTAGAGGACTGGATAAAGATCTGGAAGTTGCTGAGAATTTAGCCACTCTGTTTCAGAGCAATGATGGAGTTTGTGAAGTCGATGCCGTGTGTTTTGTGACTCAAGCATCTAAGAATCGTCTCTCAGACAGACAGCATTACATTATCAGTTCAATTCTGTCTTTGTTTGGAAGAGACATTGTGGACAACATTGTGTTCTTAATCACACACTCTGATAGTCTGCCACCCAAAAATGTAATTGGTGCCATTAATAAAGCTAAAATCCCCTGCAGACGAGACAAACGCGGGCAACCTGTTCATTTCTTATTCAACAACCGGCAGGCTGAAGCTCGTCACACTAAAGAGCGTCACATTCGTGCTCAAAGAGATGCCTGGGAAGACAGCGTGGACGGCATGAAGCATTTTCTTCACTTCAAGATATAACATAATTGTAGATATTTGACATTTCTATAGCTGCAAATATGTAATAAAGTTTACATTGTAGATTATGTCAGTAAATCCATACTGTGGACTACATTCGAGCATCTAAACGTACAAAAATGTATGTTTTGTACTGGTAAATGTTATATACTAATACATATGTACAAACACCAACACCAGTCTGAATTATAAACTAAAAATGAGAAAAAAAACAAAACAATTGAAAACATTTGTTTTACATTATTTGAAGAAAGTTTTTTTCCCCTCTAGAATAAAGCTGCTTTCTGAACATTACTGAATTAATCTCATGTGATCGTAATCATAATTATTAAACAGTATACTATGTATTTCTTTAGGTGTACATTTAGGGGGTTTTCTCAGTGTAGAAAAAAACAATTATGTTTGTGCACATTTAAGATACAAAGTTCAGTTATCAAAGATGAGTTTGTTTCCTTATAAGCACAGATAATGTATACTGTAACTTACAGAAATATGTCACTTGTCCAGTTGCATTTTCAGCTTCCAACTAGAAAGACAACATTCAAAGTCGTAGCACAATTTTTTTACTATTTGTTTCAGTAGTCAAGAGTCAGAAAGTCCCAGATTTAATAACATAAGTATATTAAACCTGCAGCATGCTACTCAAGAAGTTTATTTTATCTGAAGGTCTTGACAACTTTATAAAACTAATCATTCACCCTTGATCTGATTTTTGTACATCCGGTGACATACGTTCCTGTAGCGAGCCTAAAACTAAACTCAGCATGAAATTTCCACAAAAAATTATGTTCTATGTTCATCAGCATGAAGACGACACAACAATTATTCACCATCATATTGCTCAAACTACCCTAATCTTTCACTTGCAATGCATTACAAAAACCTACAAAGCAATCACAAAATGCAAAAAGCAGATAAAATATGTCACTGTTGCTGTGCTTCGAATAAACAAGGTGTGTGATAAAAGCAAATATTTATAGACACACCTAAAATAACACACACACACACACACACACACACACACATACACACACATAAATATATATATTTCTGGAGATTTCATCAGTAACAACACTGTTGAAGATGGAGCTTGTATGGTAATATTAACACATACAAATATAACTGGTAGCATTATATTTTATTTATTTTAAGTACCAGTTAAGTACTATTTTCACATTCCTAATATGAACATTATTTCAACAAAAATGCAAAAATATCTGTATGCATGATACAAAACATATGGTCAGTGCTTGAATTCATATTCGTTACAGCAGTCCATTAACAGTAGGAATAATTTCTACCAGCATGCAACCATGTGTTTTCCCCAGCATTTTATTCATAATCTATTCAGATACTAGAGTGCACATACAGTGGGGAAAAAAAGTATTTAGTCAGCCACCAATTGTGCAAATTCTCCCACTTAAAAAGATGAGAGAGGCCTGTAATTTTCATCATAGGTATACCTCAACTATGAGACAAAAGGAGGGACTTCAGCCAGTTAGACTTGTTAAATTAACCAGCATTTCCGTCGAAGCTGCCATTTCATACAGACACTCGATGCAGAGGCTGGTGTGTAAGAATATTTGTTTATATTTATGTTTCATAGCAAAATTGTGTCTCAAACTATTTGGACATTAAATAATATACTTGAAATAGATGTTTTTGTTAATTATCAAATATAATAGTTTATATACTAAAAACATTACAAAACTTTATCATTACAAAACACGACTTTTTTTTCTGTAAGCAGACTGGAAGGTGAAGGAAAAGCTCTTCTGAGAGGAACACATTTAGTCCAGCGATCATCATGAGTATCACGTGAGTTGAAGTTCACATGCTTTCTAGGAGGGCTAATTAATTACTTGTTTTAAATGTTAGGTAATCACTTGCTAAAATGGTGTGAATATTCTATATTGATACTGAACTATGAAATGATTTTAGGCCCCACTTTATATTAAGTGGCATTAACTACTATGTAATTACATCACAAATTAAGTACAATGTACTTATTGTGTTCATATTGTATTGAAAAATACTTTTGCTGCTATTGAGGTGGGATACGGGTAAGATTAGGGACAGGTTTGGTGGTATGGGTAGGTTTAAGGGTGGGTTAAGGTGTAAGGGATGGGTCAACAGTGTAATTATAAATGTAATTCCAGAAATTAATTACAGATGTAATTGCATGCAGGTATTTTTAAAATATAAGTACAATGTAAAAACATAGATAAGTGCATTGTACCAAATTATTAATTTAAATGTAAGTACATATTTGTTAAGTCCACTTAATACAAAGTGGGTCCAATTTTATAACAATCCAACACTCACACACTAATCCTGATCTGGTGATCTATCATTACAAAGGCAAAACTAGACAGAAAGGAACTGAATGAGCGTCATTCCATTTGGTGTATTGTTTTATGGCGCCATCTGATGGACTCAATGGTCTTTGGTCACAAAATAGAAAAATCCTGAATATGGCATTTAATATTTCGCTACATAAAATATGTAACAATATCTCACAGTGTTTGAGTGTTTTAGCAAGCAGTCACTCCATTCAGTTAGTTTTAACTGCTGTCAGTTTTTTTTTTTTTGCTAACTAAGGAAGCGAACTTGACTGAGGTAATGCAACGTCACATGACATGAATGTTATTCACTTCACATTTTTTAAGCGTTTTACTTACTATCGTTCCGTGGTTAAAACACATATTGAGCTATTACATGAAAGCTGATAGGTTGCAGTAAGCTGTTCTGTACATTTGAACTCGCCTTCTGATGTTGAATCAGTAGAAAAGAGGAAGAGATGATGCCGCTTGAACTGAGGACCCTATCCGTCACGTCACAATAAAGAGCGTCAAAACCATGTTTTATTGTTTGCATTGCATGAAAAATTTGATAAATTGTGTTTCTTATCAAAAGTTTCAAAACACAAAGCTCACTGAGATTATTTGTTGTGGGTTGCGCTCCAAATAATGTTAAGTTTTATTTGCGCATGTGCTGAAAACAGCATAGACCGTTAAAACGAAGATCACGTGACAACAACACGGATTGGTTAATGGACCACAGATGCTGAACTCAGAATTAAAAAAACAAAAAAATAGCATAGTAATCAATCTTACTTCCATTATGAAAGCCATGGCAAAAATAGTGAGCGTATAGCCTATTAGTATGATATTTCAAATTCAGCCACAGTCTCAAACGCTTAACTATTGACAGTCCTTAGCTGTGACGTCACATGTGACAAAATATAAGTCTATATTTGTGATCTGTATGTACCTTATATATATATAATGAAAAAAATATGCATTGAGTGGGGGGAAAACACTGGAAATGAGCCCTTTTGCAAATACAACTTGGTGGAAACCTCATCATGTAATGGCAGCATAATGTGAGGGGCCTCATCTGTTTAAAATATTGTTTCTAGGGAATACTTTGTTTATGTTAAAAAAGTATAAAATAAATGTTTACACTACCCATAACCTCACTCAAAAGGTCTGTTTTCTGATGGGCATTTAGTCTTAAATTATTGCTACACAAACATTTTGAGAAATATTTGTCTCCATCTGCATTTTACAGAAGGCCGAAGCTTCCACCACGCAGACCAACTCTGATTCATGAAGGTCCTCCAAAACGATCCCGTCTACATACAGAAAGGAAAGATCTTGATGAGAATGGAAAAGTCCGAAAATGGACTTATGGAGAAAAGGATGACAGTAAACCAAACAAAATTGTTCTTCTGGTGGGAGAAACTGGCGTCGGTAAGACGACTCTCATCAACACCATGGTCAACTACTTACTGGGAGTGAAGTTTGAGGAAGAAAAGTGGTATGAAATTACAGAAGAAGCAGCCAGAGATCAGTCAGAGTCACAAACCTCTGAAATCACCATGTATGAGTTATTTTCTATGAAAAGTCCCATATCGCTCACTATCATTGATACTCCAGGCTACGGAGACACTAGAGGACTGGATAAAGATCTGGAAGTTGCTGAGAATTTATCTGCTTTGTTTCAAAGAAAAGATGGAGTTTGTGAAGTTGATGCCGTGTGTTTTGTGATTGAAGCATCTAAGAATCGTCTCTCAGACAGACAGCATTATATTATCAGTTCAATTCTGTCTTTGTTTGGAAAAGACATTGTGGACAACATTGTGTTCTTAATCACACACTCTGATAGTCTGCCACCCACAAACGTCCTCGGTGCCATTAAAAAAGCTAAAATCCCCTGCAGACGAGACAAAAATGACCAACCTGTTTATTTCTTGTTTAACAACAGACAGACTGAAGGCCGTCACACTAAAGAGCGTCACATTCGCGCTCAAAGAGACGCCTGGGAAGACAGTGTGGAAGACATGAAGCAATTTTTTCAGTCTCTTAATGAAATTAACAGAAGAAGTTTAGAGCTGACTTCAGATGTCTTGATGGAGCGCATTCAGTTTGAAGCATCCATCTGCAACTTACAGCTACGAGTTCAAGAGAAGGAGCTAAAGATATCTGAAAAACGCCAGATCCAGGAGGCAATGATGCAAAACAAGGAAAAGATTGAGGAGTGTAAAAACTTCACCATTAAAGTCAAAAAGACAGTTAAACAGAAGGTTTCCATTGAGAGCAAGTCATGGAAGAACAGGAAGGCGACGACCTGCACCATCTGTCAAGAAAACTGCCATGAGTTTGACTGCTGGTGGGTTTCTGATCCCAGCAAATGTGAAGTCATGAAAAACGGCTACTGCACCGTGTGCACAGGGAAGTGCCATCACAGCAAACACGTCAAAGAAAACAAGAAATATGCTATGAGAATTTCAAATGTCATGATGGAGTTTGACTCCATAAAAAAGGAATATGAAAAAGCCCAAGAAGAGTCCAAAATATATTCATTTTTAATGCAACATCTTGACAAAGATTTGAAGGAGATTGAAGACCAAAAGTTAAATCTTCTCACCGAAGCTTACCAGACCATCAAGCATCTGTCTCAGATCGCACTAAAACCAGACTCTGCCTTCACTCTTCAGCATCTCGACTTCTTCATCCCCAGAGTGAGGGAGGCTGGGAAAGAAGATTGGTTGCGAGAGCTGGAGGAAATGAGAAGAAAAGCTGTAACTGATGAAGCCAATAAAGGTGCTCTGAGTTATCTGAAAGCTGGTCTGGCAAAACTGTTTATGACTGGGAAATGATTGAATCCAGTACAGTGAACAATGAAAGTAGAAGCCTGCTGCTTACCGTGATAAATCAGTGCTGTTATCTGTGGACATGTGTATCTACAGAACTTCTATAAACCAGAAGATGCTTTTCCATTTCCTGTTTACATCATAGAGATTTCAGCTATTTTTTTTTTTTTTTTGTAATGTGAAGGCCACAAAAAAATTTATACTTTTCTTAAAACATGAAATTGTGCCATCATATTTTGAAACCTCATATTTTGTACTATTAGATATAGTGAGTATAAAATTATAGTTTATATTGTTGTATGCGGTGTTACCTTCTTATGGCAATAAAATAAAAAAAATGAAAAAGTTGTCCTTGAATTGGCTCGTTAACTCTCTCAGTGTGCTATAAAAAGTCATGCTAAATGCAAACTGACATGAACAACTACATACCAGAGAATATGAAGATGCTTTATAAAGTAATAGAATAACCTAAAGTACAATCCTGTACTATTCAGGGGTTGAAGCAAAATAATTATAATTTAAATTACTGTAAACTAATTAAAGGACAGACAGACAGACTCAGTGGTGTAGGCAGAATGGTATTTTTGGTCGGGACTGGGCAAAAGTTAGTGGGCACTATTAACTAACGGACGGAGTCGGACTCAATATTCAGGTCATTTCAATCTTCTTTTCTTTGATCCTATTGAAAAATGAACCGTAGAACACAGTGAAAGACACACATAGTAAAACTACCACGTCCCCGTCACCGATAAGAACGTGTTGCTGGCTGCTGGCCAAATGGGTTCCCTTAGCATAATTGTATTGTTGTGTCCCTCCCCCAAGTATCATGGAAGTAAAAAAAAAAGACCCATTATATAGGGGTCAAAATACAACTTTAATAAAACATAAAAGTAATAAAATAAATAAAATGTAATTTAATTGTATTATTTACAAATTACAATTGTAGCTCTACAGCAAAAAAAAAATATCAAAAAATCAACGGCAGCGGATATTTGCACTGTGTAAGTGTCTATTTACACTATGATAAAAAATAGCAGGATTTTCTGCTATTTATACTACTTTTTTTGCAAATAGTGGCAATTATCTGCACCTCAATATTGTAGTAAATTATAAAACAGTATTCAATAATAATGTATTGAGTGTAATTTATCATTTTAATTCAAATAAAAAAATTGATGCCACCTTATTGGAATATAAAGCCCTCCCTACACCTACCTTAACCGATACTTTATTTTCAACTATTTAATTAATTCCTAGCACCACTCCGAAAATCAACACTGATATACAGTACGTCATCTGCTGGAGTATTCCAAATTTCTAAATTTACACACCTGCTTTTCCTGGAGGCGAAGTCGTCAATGAGCTCATCATATGATAATTAAAACATTAATTAACGTTAATAAACATTAATGCCAACAGCCGAAAAAGTTTCACAGGATTTTTTTTTTTGACCAACTGGGATAGTGCCCCTCCTGGGAGTTGGTGCCCTACGCAAACTGCGTACTCTGCATATACGGAGCGACGGTACAGAACATAACCTATAATCATTCACAAGAGCCCCTCTGGAGGAAGCGGTTGCTGCTCATCTGTGCCCGCCATCTGCCCTCGCGTTGAAGGCCCATGCAGCACATCTCTCTAAGCCCTGCAGGACCACCTCGGTTCTCTCCAACAGAGCTTATGCAGCGGCCGGCCATAAAAAAAGGCAGTTCTCCAGGTGTTTCAAGCCAAGCTTCTCCGCAGCATGGACAAGTCTGTCCAAGAACACCAGGAGGCTTTCAAAGAGCTGTGCGCAGCAACATATCCTGCTCCGCCATGAAAGCAACGGTGCAGGCGATCGGCAAGACCATGGCCAGTTTGGTGGTTCTGGAGCGCAACCTATGGTTGAACCTCACTGAGATCAGGGACGCTTAGAAAATGGCCTTCTAGACTCATCAGTCGTGCCGAAGGGTCTGTTCGGCCCCACTGTGGACTGGTTTGCAGAGAGGTTTTCGGAGGCTCAGAAGACGTTGCAGGCACTGCGTCACTTCCTCCCCATGCACTCTGGCCCCACGGCAGCCTGCAAAGCCGGTGCAGCCTCAGCCCTAATGCAAATCTGAGCCTGGGCTGCAACAGCACTCCCGGATGGCAAAACGCTTCCCCTTTCCGAAGCATCAAGGTCCCTGCTCACGAGTTGTGCTGGACCCCGAGCTGCCTAAGCAGTCCTGATGCGCTAGAGAGGAAGAGGAGGGGCTCTGTTCTGGCCTTGGCCGGAACGTCCCGCAAAACAGTTCGCTTTCATTCTCCATCCCTCCGAGCACCTCTGAGCAATGGAGTTTGATTTCCAGCGGGTCATGTCCTGCAGCTGCTCTTCACTCTCTCTCTCACACTCACATGAATGCAAGTTCCCCGTCTTTCTTGGCGAGCTCTCATTCGAAAAAATAAACCCTCTCTCCTCCCATTTCACGACTCTGGCAGCCATTCCGGGAGTGTCAAGTTGGCTTTTAAAAGCAATTCGACGAGGTTACTCGCTCCAGTTCGCTCGCAGGCCATCTCCCTGCAGGGGCGTTATTCAAACTTCTGTTCTGGACAACAAAGCACTCGTTCTCCGACAGGAGGTACAGATGTTGCTTGCAAAAAGCGCTGTGGAAATACTCGTTCCAAAGAAAGATGGCGGGCTCAGACCCATTCTGGATCTCGCTTATGCGCCGGTCATTCAAGATGTTAACTATAAATCAGATCCTCGTGATCATTTGCCCCAAGGACTGGTTTTTGACTGTGGATCTGAAAGATGCATACTTTCACATCTACATAGTCCCCCCATCACAGACCATTCTTGAGATTTGCATTCGAGGGAGTGACCTATCAGTATACAGTTGTAGCGAATCAGCTCAAAGGGGAAATAGGAATAATTAATCATAACTAGTTATAATTAATTATAAATATTTAGATCCGCTGTAAATATTTACTTGACCTCTCAGGGTCAACTGTCTATTAATTCTAAGAACGTTAATTTCCTGGTTAAGGAAAATAACTTTCTTACTGTACAGTACTACTCAGAGCATGTAGCATAAATCTGCATGATTAGGGACTGAACAACGTCAGAAGTTATGAACAAAGAACAACGTCAAGTGTGATACAAGTAAGACTTTATTAACTACATAAACACTTAAACAAGTCTAACATACACATACACACACACACACACACATGCATACAGTTGGTATAGGAAAAGGGTTAAAGCTTAAGCAGTAAAGAGAAGAGAAATAAAAACATGAAGCTATGGTACCATTTGATATTCAGCAGATCTACAGCCTGAAGGAAACCTCAGTTTCTTAGTTCAAACACACCTTTGTAAAAAGGTGCAAATTATACCTAATGTATCAGTCTTATTAATAATACTTGCACGTCTTGTCTGTCTGAAAGAGAGGCTTGATGCAATCTGAAGGCTCAAGTTGATCTTTGCTGAAGTTGGTTGATGAAAAAGAACCAGTTTGAGTCAGAGAATCCCGGTGAATGGAAAGTCAAGGCCGAAGCCTGGCACGAACTTAGCGGGTTGCAGAAGCGTTCTAGCTCATATCCTCATCTTAGAATCTAACCGAACCGCAGACTGAAGTGGGTCACTGATGTGAGGCCTTTAAGGTCTGAGAAGATTCACGCCTCTCAAGATGGGCTTGTCCAATGAGAAAGGCTGAAATCCCAAGCGGGAGGTTGCAATTACTGGAAGGTTTTACGAACCTTTGTGTGAGGGCATGGTAATTTGCAAATGGAACTCGAGTGGGGGGTGATGAAAGATTACTAAATGTTCTTAGAACACTAATAAGTTGCATAGGTATAAACATATAATATATACTCTCAATTAGATCATCCGAATACGAATTCATAGAGACCAAACATGATATATGTAAGGTAACATGAATGAGTGGTTCTATCATAAGCATGCATAAAATAGTCTACAATGCAACAGACAATATACAAGACAGCAATAATATACACAATGACCTGAAGGATATGTGTGTTCATTCACAGAAAGGTTTTTCTATGAATTAATTAGAGAAGAGTCCATTTTATGGGCATTGGGGGTTTTTCCTAAGGGTAAATGAAGTGTGAGTTTCTCTGCCCACATTCCTTTGGGCAATAAAACCAGTGATATCAGCCATGATTGCCATGTAACCAGATGACTTTTCTGCCTTTCTGAGGTTATGCGCATTTCGGGGGAAGGGTCCATAGACCCTCATATGGCTTGTTAACTAAGGGGTGTTACAGAGTATTTGTTAAATATAACACAAAAATATATATTGTGTGTCTGATTGGTCCAGATGCTACACAGTCCTTCCGTTTGGACTGTCTCTGGCCCCACGCACTTTCACGAAGTGCATAGACGCGGCTTTTTTCTCTCTGAGACAGATGGGAATCTGTGTTTTGAACTACCTCGACGATTGGCTGGTTCTAGCCAGGTCAGAACGGAAATTGGCTGCTCACAGAGAGCTGTTACTCAGCCACTTGAGCTGTGTCCCAAACTGAAGTGCGTGGACTCCGGAGTGCGCATTTGAAGTGCGATTGCATCACAGTGGCACGACGAAAGGCTGCCCGAAACTGAAGTGTGCGGACTCCAGAGTGCACATTTGAAGTGCGATTGCGTCACAGCATCACGACGTAAGCTGTCCCAATTCAGGATGCACCCTCCGAAGACTGCATTCCAAGGCTGATTGTGTCACCGCGGCACGACGAAGGCTGACATAATTCGAAAGCGATGTCAAATGCACCCTCCTTTTTCCCAGGAAAATGAAGTGTACATCTGATGGACACTTTGCACCCTACCATATCCCAGAATCACTTGTGCCCAGATGACGACGTTGTTTATATTCGAAGAACATGGAGGATGAGAGTTCTGCGGGGGAATTCACATTGAAATGTAAGTATTGTGTTTTAATTTACTCAAATACCTAGCGAAACAAGTGTTAAAAGCCAGGTTTTTTTAACACAAAGCCCACAAACAATAAGACAACCACTATATAGGGCAATAGTCTTTCTTTTTGTTGTGTTTTTATAGTGCTGTCATGCATGATATGTCTACAAATGTTTTAACCAAACTTTAGCACTTCAGTATTTTGTATGCATGTCCTGCTGTGTCGTATTTTCTAATGTTAAGATTGCAAACCTGTCTTTATATTTTTCATAAGTGTTAAAATGAGCCTGCTATGGAAAGACTTAAACAATAAAAAGTAAGCAAGTTAATAGTCAAATTTTTGCTGAAATTCATTGTGCTGTTGTTGTTAACATGCATGGTTTATTTGCTCTGCCTTAGGATTGCAAGTGTCCTGAGACAGGTGAGGGAGTGAGTGGAAGCTGGTGGAGTTACTCAGGGAAGGCATCAAACTCCAGAGAGAGACAGAGGAGAGAAGAGCACAGGAGAGCAAGGAGAGAATTGAGAGACTGTTTTCTCTTCTTGAGAGAATGCTTAACAAATACATTATTTATTAGCCATTCTCTATTAGGCAGGATAAAGCAGTGGGAAAAATGGGTACATTACAATTTTTCAATATCTTTTTTTAAATGTCACATTGTCAACGAAACAACCTAATTTCTGTAGTTTATTTTTGTGATATAAGTTAAAAATAAAACGAAAAAGTTGTATACATTATTCATTTTTGTAGTGTAATTTATTTGTAAATGAGCCTGAGTACTTTCTGTATATTTTGTATTTTTGTTTTGCATATTCACATGTGTAAATAAAAGAGAAGTAATTATGTACATTGTTAATTTTAATGCAGCTTATAATTTTTCACAAAACATTCTTCTATATGTTTATTTTTGTTTGGCCTGTAAATAATTATTTTTACACATTAAAACAAATTGTTCTATACATTACTGAAAGTACTTTTTTACAACTATTTACAACAGTTAGCCCCCATTGAGAAAAAAACATCAGTTCTGAGCCCAGCCCTGCCTCCATGTGTTTTGGGGTCTTCAGGAGGTGAATCTCTTGGTGAATGGCCAGCACCTCCTCAGCAATTTAGAGGACAATGCGGTGACAGTGGAACGGGGCATGTCAAACTCTCTGGAGACCACTCTGTATGATATATCACTGGCTGACAGAAGAGAAACACCAGGGTCTGGATTGTGGCACCCCATCACTGTTGCCATTCACTTCTCAGAAGATCCCGCAGCACTGTCAGGTCCTCCCTGCTCAGCCAAAAACTGTTAAAAACCTGTCCAGCGCTGGCACATTCAGCTTTATCCTGCAGTACAGGGTTTGGTCTGATTTAAGGAAAGAAGGCAAAGAGAAACTGTTTAGAGGCATGAAAACGTAATTAGTAGAAGAAATATTGAGGTACTTTAATAAACTACTTTTAGTAACTACTAATACCAAATTGGGGAAAAACTACTAGTCATATTTATAACCTTAGCTAAAGGGATAGTTCACCAAAAATTAAAAATTCAAAACTTGGACAACTTGAAGGGTGAGTAAA
>NW_015506726.1:145221-171885 GCF_001515645.1 Sinocyclocheilus grahami
TAATTAGTAGAAGAAATATGGAGGTACTTTAGTAAACTGCTTTTAGGAACTACTAATACCATTTTGGGGAAAAACTACTAGTCATATTTATAACCTTAGCTAAAGGGATAGTTCATCCAAAACTGAAAATTCCAAACATGGAGCAACTTGAGGGTGAATAAATTATTGCAGAATTAAAATTTTTGGCTTAACTATCCTTTAAGTAAAAGTATTATCTTGCATACTCTAATATACTTAAGGTATTGAGAGTAAAAGTAATACAGTATTGTTCTGAAAAAAGTATTCGTCAGGATGGTTTTGCATTAATATTACTGCAGCACTACTGTGTATGTTACATTTTTACTTCTGAATATGTTCAAGGTTATTAAATTTAAAGCTGCCTACTAAATATACTGTTGGGTAGTTTAATCTACAACAATGCATCATGTTGTAAAATACCATATTTTTGTAGTGTTGCTGTCCTGTGAGGAAAAAAAAGAAAAATTAGTACTTCATATTTGTACGAGAATACTTAACGAATGTACTTCCTTACAGTCCACCTCTGATTATATTGAAAATGAAAGTATCAACATTTTGTCAGAATATTAACACATTTTTGCTAACTATCAGAGGCTGCATCTGAAGGACTCAGAGCGGCCAAACAGAGCACTGCTCATCTGTGACAGCTGCCACTGAACATTGAGCTGTACTATGGTCTATTGTTTTTTATTCACAGATTTATTTTTATTTTTAACTGCCTAAAAAATCTGGGTTGCAAACCTGTCTACATATGATCACCATGGTGAAGACAATAAACTATATAAAATCACACCTTTGTAAGATATCAGTCAGCATTTGAACTGCTATGTCTGTGTGTGTATTTTGTCATTTGTATCATTACATTATTCAAGTAAGCTCCAAGTCAATTCCAAAACCAATTCCTGCATTTAAAGTTGTAATCCGACAAAGGACGCAGCAAACCAGTGTAACTTACCTGGCCTCGGTCTTGGCTAAACCTGAGGTACATCACCGTCTCCTCCATTATGACGCAAAACATTAAAAAAAGAGCAAATCTGGCTCCACCTATCCTGGCAGGATTGTCCTCTCGTCAGCTCTCCTCTCACACCGTTGCTATGCGACAGAGCTCTAATCGGGAAACTCTGGTGTCGCAATTAGGAAATCCTGCGAAAGCGGAGCGTCCTTCATGCACTTCTGAGACCTGGCCTTCGAAGTGTGCACACTCACCTTTGGGTCACAGCTTTGGAGCGCCTTGGGTTGATCATCAACCCGCACAAGAGTCAGTTGTTACCCAAACAGCGAGCGGTCTTTCTGGGAATGATTTTAGACTCCACCCAAATGCGGGCATGGATTACGCCAGAACGATCCCTGACTATTCAGCGATTGTTGGCCTCTCTCAAACCGGGGACGACACGCCCCCTAAAGGTTTTTCAGAGGTTGCTTGGCCTTATGGTGGCCACCGCCTCTGTGATTCCTCCTTCAGTTTTGGCTCAAAGCCCGCATTCCACCCCATGCCTGGTGCGGTTTCCTGTCAGGGTAGACCACCGCTGTATCAAGGCTGTGGCCCCCTGGATGACCTCTCGCCTGTTCCAAACAGGAATGAGGTTAGGCCTGACCTCCAGAAGGAAGGTAGTCACGATGGACAGGTCCAACTCGGGTTGGGGCGCCCTGTTGGAGGGCAATCCAGCGTTCGGCTCCTGGTCAGCCCCAAAGCAACACCTGCATATCAACTGCCTAGAGATATTGGAGATTTCTTAGCCCTGAAAACCTTCCTTCCAGCCTTGAAAGGGCGCCACGTCTTAGTCCGGTCGGACAGCATGACGGTGGTGGCTTATATCAATCACCAAGGTGGTCTCAGGTTACACACTCATTGCAGGATGGCGTGTCGCCTCCTCTTTTGGGCACAGAAATAACTCCCCTCGCTAAGGGCGGTTCTTGTCAAAAATCTGGGTGTTATATTAGATAGCAACTTGTCTTTTGAAAATCATCTTTCCCATGTTACATAAACAGCATTCTTCCATCTTAGAAACATTGCCAAGTTACGAAATATGTTACCTGTTTCTGATGCAGAAAAGCTAGTTCATGCATTCATGACCTCTAGACTGGACTATTGTAATGCACTGCTAGGTGGTTGTCCTGCATCTTCAATAAAAATGCAGCAGCTAGAGTCCTTACCAGGTCAAGAAAATATGATATTACCCCAATTTTACAGTCTCTGCACTGGCTACCTATTAAGTTCCGTATCAGTTACAAAATATTATTACTTGCCTATAAGGCCCTTAATGGGTTAGCTCCTGCGTACCTAACTAGTTTTCTACCACACTACAATCCATCACGCTCCCTAAAGTCTCAAAACTCTGGACTTTTGGTAGTACCTAGGAATCTAATCTAACAGAACAGCAGACTGACTGGCTATGTGCTGCAGCCCACCGGGCACGCCCGCACCGGCTCAGGCTCTCCACACGGGCCGCAATCAGAAGGTTTTAGCAGAAGACTTAGCAGAAGAAAACATGGGTGGAACTGTGCGTGAGCCTTTTATGGTCTGAGAAGATTCACGCCTCTCAGAATGGGCTTGTCCAATGAGAAAGGCTGAAATTCCAAGCGGGAGGTTGGAAATACTGGGGAGTTTTATGACCCTTTCTGTGAGAGCATGGTAATTGGCATATGGAACTCGTTTGGGTGTTGATGCAAAATTACAAAAGATTCTTAGAACACTAATATATTGCCTATGTACCAACATATAATATACACTCTCGTTTAGATCATCAGAAGACAAAGTCAAAGAGAACAAACATGGTATCGGTGGGGTTATATTAACTAGTGATTGTATCATAAGCATGCATAAAACAGTATACAATACAAAATACAATAGACAAGAACAGTAACAACATACACAATGAACTGAAGTATATGTGTGTTCATTCAAAGAAAGGTTTTCCTATGAATTAATTAGAGAAGAGTAAATTTTTATGGGCATTATGTGTCTGTTTTAGAGAGACTTGCTCTGCCTGCATTCCTTTGAGCAATAAAACTAGTGTTATCAGATGGTTTGTCTTTGGTTGCCATGGAACCAGAGGCCTGTTTTGCCCTTTTGAGGTGTCAGTTGCATTTCGGGGGAAGGGTCCATAGACCCTCATAGTTGGCCCTTTGGTTAGGTGAGGGGGCGTTAGATATTATTTGTTAAATATAACAAATATTTGTGTGTCTGATTGGTCCAAATGCTACAGCGAGATGCTCTGGCCCACGATTGGCCCAGTGCTCGCCTATACGCATTTCCTGCGATCACCCTGATTCCTCAGGTCATCAGGCGGGTCAGGGAGACCAAGTGCTCTCTGCTCCTAGTGGCCACGCTCTGGAGGAACCAGCTTCTTTCACAGGTGAAAGGCATGATTTGGCATCCCCGGCCAGAGCTGTGGAGCCTTCATGTATGGTGCCTCGACGGGAGATTAATCAGCCCCCATTGAGAGTAAACAATACCATTTTGGAGGCGAGAGCGCCATCTACAAGATGGCTTTACAGCCAAAAATGGTTGGTCTTCCTTAACTGGTGTTCTGCATGGAGTTTGGATCTGATATCATGTGACGTGTCCCACGTACTAACTCCATGCTCAAAGTATATGTGGCAGCAATCGCAGCGAAGCATTCTCTCGAAGCTGGCCATTCAATCGGCAGGAACGACTTGATCGTTAAGTTCCTGAATCTTCCTCGCCCTCAGACCGTGCCATCTTGGGACTTGTCTATAGTCCTGCGAGCCCTAAGAGGGCCCCCCTTTGAGCCGCTCAGCTTGGTCGATTTGCAGCACTTATCGCTTAAAACGGCCTCCTCCTTGCCTTGGCGTCGGTTAAGCGAGTGGGAGACTTGCAAGCGCTGTCGATCAGCGCCTAATGTCTTGAGTTTGGGCCTAATGACTGTAAGGTCGTTCTAAAACCAAGACATGGTTATGTTCCTAAGGTGCTCTCCACTCCATTCAGAGCTCAGGTAACGTAGTGAGCTCATAGGTGAGCTCATACCACATCAAGTCTGCCCTCCGCCCCTCCCTGGACCCCTTCCAGTTTTCATATCGGTCCAACCGCTCGACCGATGACGCCATCGCCACTACCCTCCACTCAGCACTCACACATCTAGAAAAAAAAGACTCATACGTTAGAATGCTGTTCATAGACTTCAGTTCAGCATTCAACACAATCATCCCTCAACAGCTCATTCACAAACTGGTCCAGCTGGGGCTCAACACTTCGCTGTGCAACTGGCTGTTGGACTTTCTGACTGGAAGACCTCAGGCAGTACGGGTTGGCAGCAACACATCCAGCACCATCACACTGAACACTGGGGCCCCCCAAGGATGTGTGCTGAGCCCCCTCCTCTTCCCTCTGCTGACACATGACTGCACACCGTCACACAACTCCAACCTCTTCATTAAGTTTGCGGATGACACGACTGTGGTGGGTCTCATTAGCAACAGAGATTAGATAAATTACAGGAGCGAGGTGAGCCGCCTGGCCGGGTGGTGCAGTGACAACAATCTCTCTCTGAATATGGAGAAGACGAAGGAGATTGCTGTTGACTTCAGGAGAGTGCGCACTCAGCATGCTCCTCTGACCGTCAATGGTGTGACTGTGGAGAGGGTGAGCAGCACCAAGTTCAGAAGAAAACATGGGTGGAACTGTGCGTGAGCCTTTTATGGTCTGAGAAGATTCACGCCTCTCAGAATGGGCTTGTCCAATGAGAAAGGCTGAAATTCCAAGCGGGAGGTTGGAAATACTGGGGAGTTTTATGACCCTTTCTGTGAGAGCATGGTAATTGGCATATGGAACTCGTTTGGGTGTTGATGCAAAATTACAAAAGATTCTTAGAACACTAATATATTGCCTATGTACCAACATATAATATACACTCTCGTTTAGATCATCAGAAGACAAAGTCAAAGAGAACAAACATGGTATCGGTGGGGTTATATTAACTAGTGATTGTATCATAAGCATGCATAAAACAGTATACAATACAAAATACAATAGACAAGAACAGTAACAACATACACAATGAACTGAAGTATATGTGTGTTCATTCAAAGAAAGGTTTTCCTATGAATTAATTAGAGAAGAGTAAATTTTTATGGGCATTATGTGTCTGTTTTAGAGAGACTTGCTCTGCCTGCATTCCTTTGAGCAATAAAACTAGTGTTATCAGATGGTTTGTCTTTGGTTGCCATGGAACCAGAGGCCTGTTTTGCCCTTTTGAGGTGTCAGTTGCATTTCGGGGGAAGGGTCCATAGACCCTCATAGTTGGCCCTTTGGTTAGGTGAGGGGGCGTTAGATATTATTTGTTAAATATAACAAATATTTGTGTGTCTGATTGGTCCAAATGCTACAGCGAGATGCTCTGGCCCACGATTGGCCCAGTGCTCGCCTATACGCATTTCCTGCGATCACCCTGATTCCTCAGGTCATCAGGCGGGTCAGGGAGACCAAGTGCTCTCTGCTCCTAGTGGCCACGCTCTGGAGGAACCAGCTTCTTTCACAGGTGAAAGGCATGATTTGGCATCCCCGGCCAGAGCTGTGGAGCCTTCATGTATGGTGCCTCGACGGGAGATTAATCAGCCCCCATTGAGAGTAAACAATACCATTTTGGAGGCGAGAGCGCCATCTACAAGATGGCTTTACAGCCAAAAATGGTTGGTCTTCCTTAACTGGTGTTCTGCATGGAGTTTGGATCTGATATCATGTGACGTGTCCCACGTACTAACTCCATGCTCAAAGTATATGTGGCAGCAATCGCAGCGAAGCATTCTCTCGAAGCTGGCCATTCAATCGGCAGGAACGACTTGATCGTTAAGTTCCTGAATCTTCCTCGCCCTCAGACCGTGCCATCTTGGGACTTGTCTATAGTCCTGCGAGCCCTAAGAGGGCCCCCCTTTGAGCCGCTCAGCTTGGTCGATTTGCAGCACTTATCGCTTAAAACGGCCTCCTCCTTGCCTTGGCGTCGGTTAAGCGAGTGGGAGACTTGCAAGCGCTGTCGATCAGCGCCTAATGTCTTGAGTTTGGGCCTAATGACTGTAAGGTCGTTCTAAAACCAAGACATGGTTATGTTCCTAAGGTGCTCTCCACTCCATTCAGAGCTCAGGTAACGTAGTGAGCTCATAGGTGAGCTCATACCACATCAAGTCTGCCCTCCGCCCCTCCCTGGACCCCTTCCAGTTTTCATATCGGTCCAACCGCTCGACCGATGACGCCATCGCCACTACCCTCCACTCAGCACTCACACATCTAGAAAAAAAAGACTCATACGTTAGAATGCTGTTCATAGACTTCAGTTCAGCATTCAACACAATCATCCCTCAACAGCTCATTCACAAACTGGTCCAGCTGGGGCTCAACACTTCGCTGTGCAACTGGCTGTTGGACTTTCTGACTGGAAGACCTCAGGCAGTACGGGTTGGCAGCAACACATCCAGCACCATCACACTGAACACTGGGGCCCCCCAAGGATGTGTGCTGAGCCCCCTCCTCTTCCCTCTGCTGACACATGACTGCACACCGTCACACAACTCCAACCTCTTCATTAAGTTTGCGGATGACACGACTGTGGTGGGTCTCATTAGCAACAGAGATTAGATAAATTACAGGAGCGAGGTGAGCCGCCTGGCCGGGTGGTGCAGTGACAACAATCTCTCTCTGAATATGGAGAAGACGAAGGAGATTGCTGTTGACTTCAGGAGAGTGCGCACTCAGCATGCTCCTCTGACCGTCAATGGTGCGACTGTGGAGAGAGTGAGCAGCTCCAAGTTCCTGGGTGTGCACATCACAGACGACCTCTCCTGAACTGACAACACCACAGCACTGACCAAGAAAGCACAGCAGCGTCTCTACTTCCTCCGCAAACTGAGAAGAGCCAGAGCCCCGGCCCCCATCATGTGCACCTTCTACAGAGGCACCATCGAGAGCATTCTAACTAGCTGCATCACTGTGTGGTATGGCGCCTGCATTGTGTCCTGCCGCAAGACACTTCAACGCATAGTGAGAGCAGCTGAGAAGATCGTTGGTGTCTCTCTCCCCTCCCTCCAGGACATTTACGGAACCTGTCTGACCCGCAAAGCCCTCTGCATTGCAGGTGATCCCACCCACCCGACACACAGCTTCTTCAGTCTGCTGCCATCAGGGAGGAGACTGCGGAGTCTCCAGGCCAGGACCAGCAGACTGAAGCACAGCTTCATCCATCAGGCTGTCAGGAAGCTGAAATCCCTCCCGACCTTGCTCCCCCTCCCCTCTTTTGCTCCAGGCACCACTGAACTCTGAACCCCCTCCCCTCTTCTTTATGCGATAGCCCTGGCTTACGCATCAGAAGGTTTGCAATGAGGGATGGCCTCCTCCTGGGCGTGGTCCAGCGGAATATCTATTGGTAAGATCTGTGCAGTCGCCGACTGGTCGTCGCCGTCCACATATGCCAGATTTTATAACTTAGACATCCCTGCTTTGCAGGCGCGAGTTCTGTCTGTTTGATGTTCCACTCTTCCCCTTGGGCAAAGTGGTTATATTAGAGCTCTCAGCTACCAGCTTGGGGTGCAATGTGCTCTGGTTTTCAGGAGTCCTTGTTAGTGCTTCGAGACTGGGCTCGCGGAGCAGGAGATCCTGTAACTAGGATTTACACAAGCTTCAGTCTGGATACAGAACACCTGAGAAGAGATGATGTCAACCCCTCAGAGAACCTCAGATGATGCCAACCCTGAAACAACATACAGAACTACCAAATTTTGCTATAAGTTTGATTGCATCATATAATAATTGCTGTTAATAGTGTTCATTGTCTGTTTGATTACGTCTTTGATTTTTCCATACATTTCTGCCATATGTACATTAACTGACAGTCATCACTGATAAGCTACCACTAAATATTGTAGAAACTTAATTTGCTGTAAAGTTGCTTTGCAACGATTTGTATTGTGAAAAGCGCTATACAAATAAACTTGAATTTAATTTAATTGAATCCTGTATCTACTCATAGCTCGCGTGATTGGACATCACACAACACAATCCCATACACACAAGGTGAAGTGAACGTTCAAAAGGGAACGCTCCGGTTACTGATGTAACCACGGTTCCCTGAGATAAGGGAACGAGCGTTGAGTCACTTGCCCTGCTATAAGCTGCACGAATCGATGACTGTTGCTTTAGTCGAATGATCTGATGAATGGGGCTGCAAGCAGACTTATACACTTATACAATATACGGGTAAGCTCTGCCCATTCTGTCGGGCTAAAGCACCATTGATTTATGCAGCTACACAAATGTGAACAAATCAGGCTTCAGTACGGAGTAAAACAGGAGTTTTCCCATACACACAATGCTCGTTCCCTTATCTCAGGGAACCGAAGTTACGTCAGTAACTGGAGCATTTCCTGGTTCCATTTCCGGCGCTGAACTCTTCATTTTCTTTTGTGGATTATCTCAGATTGTTGGACTATTGCTTTCACCGTTCTGGATTCATTAGGACCACCAGCTACCCCTTGCAGCTCTGCGCTACCAAAAAAATTCACCATCTCTGCACCCACGATTCCCACCTGACTCCTCTGTGTTTCTCTGTGTTTCTCCTGACTGTTAATAAATTATAATTTCTGCATTTGCAATTGAACGTCTCGTCATTTACCCTGACACTGAGTATAAGTTAGAACGAAAATTAAATACGGCTTTATTTATTCCAAAACAGAAGTCATTTAAAATGTTATTTGTATATTTTTCATTTTCATTTCATCATTCTACATAAATGTAGCCTATTCAAGGCACTGTATTTCCTCATCATATTTCCTCAAATAGGCTATATTATATAGCCTATAACTAAAGTGTATAAAAATAATTTTATTCAGAAATGTCATGTTTGTGATTTTTTTATTTATTTGGTAATTCGTTATTTAAATTAATAGACCAACATATTTGGAAACAGAAGTAAGTTGCCGGCGTCAGTCACAAAATGTATACAAATCTTTGTGAGGACGACTGGCAACAGATGGTCTTAAATTCCTTAGACACCGCAGACTACACGACTTTAAACATCGACTGAAAACACGGGCTGAGCCCAAATTACATTCATAATCAGCCTGAGAGTAGTGTGTTCCTGGCTTTACAGAATGAACCGGATCAGCCTGCACTTGGAACTGAAAAGTCTTGCGGACTGATGGACGGGTTCTCTCCCACGTTACTGCGAGTTTTTAAAAGTCCTTTTTTTTTTACAGAATTATGCATTGCTGCTGTTTTTCTAACATTTTCTAACACACTGCTGCAAATTACAGGCTAACTGAATGGGTGAACAGAACACACACAAATTCACAGGCGCCTCATGCCTGAGACAGCCTGGATAACATTTAATTGCTGCATTTAACATTTAACACAGCTGTCAGTCAAATTCATCAAGGCAAAAACACATTTCAATTGTTTACTGGATGTGAAGTTTGAGGATGAAATATGGTATGAAATCACAGAAGAAGAAGCCAGAGATCAGTCAGAATCACAAACCTCTGAAATCACCATGTATGAGGTCTTTCCTGTAAAGAATTTTAACACAAAAAAAGAATTTGTGTTAAAAAAAAATGTATAAATACTCAGTATATATAAAACGGTCTGGAACAGACAATGCAATAGTGGTAAAAGCACACAATTAGCACAAAAGGGGGGGGGGGGCTATTCATCAGAGTGGGTGGGCCTGTCCCCGTCATATGCCAAATGCTTCACTAATTAACCATTAAGATCAGTTGGACTAAATGTTCAAATGTACATTAGTAAATGCAAATGAAATGTTTCATGCATTATGATAAAAACTTAAAATTAGTTTAAATTAAAATAATTTCCAGAGTAGACGAAACACTGAGCATCTTTACATTCATAACAATAAAGTTCAGGTCCCTGATAGGTCAACAGCCGTGTTTTATTAAAGTTAAAACATGGCTAACCGCTTCACAGATCATATCTGTATCACTGCACAACACCCTTGGCCACATCAATTCTGTCAAAACTGTTTCATGTACTTTGTATTTCAGCAATAAACCTGCTTTAAATAAAGTATGGGTGCTCCCTGCTGGCATTCACCTCTAATTTTGAGGCCACGCCCTTCCCTAAACGAAGCCTGCGGGAGATACAATGATGTGCGCACATGCGTGTGGAAGCCCACACTTTCCGAAATGCAGAGGGAATATTATTTAAACGTATTCCTTTAAAGGTATGGTGCTGTATGAAAAGCATAATTGTAGAATTAACTTTGTATGGTTTCACAGATTTCACAAAATGTGTCAGATAAATAACACTGCCCGCCCATATTCCTTTTAATCATGTGACAAACTGAAGAATACTGGTTGGGAGATACAATGATGTGCGCACATGCGTGTGGAAGCCCACACTTTCCGGAATATTATTTAAACGTATTCCTTTAAAGGTATGGTGCTGTATGAAAAGCATAATTGTAGAATTAACTTTGTATGGTTTCACAGATTTCACAAAATGTGTCAGATAAATAACACTGCCCGCCCATATTCCTTTTAATCATGTGACAAACTGAAGAATACTGGTATTACTGGAAATACCAGAGCAGGAAAGGCATCCTTTTCTTTTCCGGATTGAAAAAAAAATCCCTTGAGACTTTTCATAAACAACTCAAGAAGAGGTTTGCTGTGAAATCTCAACAACGATATGGTCTCAAATGGTGTAAGTATTATAAATACATGCTCTCTCAGAAAACAAGTTTAAAACAAAGAAAATAAATGAGATAAAATATCTATTGTTAAAATTATTTTAATCATGTTTTTGTTTTTTGCTTTTTATTTAGCTTATGCAAGTTACTAGAATAGACTTTGAGTTTACATATATGTGAATGTTTTTTATTTATTTATTTATTTTTGATAATTGGGAAATGTAAAAAATATCAACACTGAATTTACAGTGTTTTGAAAATGGAATTGGTTCAAAATAACACTATTCAGTCTTCTAAATTATATTGCTTTACATACAAAGATATTCAACTCAACAGACTAAAATCAAAACTAATTAAAACAGTATAAATGTTTTTAATATGTGACTGATTTACTTTCTCAGTCCACTTGTAACACAGATGGAATTTTGCTAGTAAATTAATCTTCAAGATTTAGCCTACATGTGAACAATTACACAAAAAAGACTAAGCAGGAAAACAGGATTATGCATAAAAGAAGATATTCTGAGAAATGTCTGTGTTTTTTTGTACATACAATGATAGTCAGTGGAGTCCAATGTTGTTTGGTTTTCAACATTCTTCAAATATCTTCTTTGTTTCCACAGAAGAAAATAAGTCATACAGGACTGAATCGACATGAGAGTGATTAAATGATGCAATGTACATTTTTGGGTGAACTATCCCTTTAACACCAGCAACAATGGAATTACCCAGTACCCGCCGTCGGCACAACAGCATGGATGATCCTCCCAATATTCTGTAAGTGACTGTTCTTATCCATTACTCACTTGATTCAGAGGATCATAATCTCTAAAAAGTCCAGCCAGGCTAGCCTTTATAACAAACCTTTCATTATTATATAAAGGTTAGCCTGGCCTCAGGTAAACTGATGATCTTTAATACATTAATTCAAAGGGATTTCCTGGTTGAACAATTTTTTTTTAAATTGTTGCAATTATTATTTTCATGTTAAAAAAGTACATATTAAATGGTTTACATTTTACACAATAACAAAATGTCTGTATTTTGTTTTGATTTAGTCTTACATTCTCACAACACAAATATAACTAAATTATTTGCATTTTACAGAAAGCCGCAGCCTCTACCACGCAGACTATCTCTGATTCATGAAGGTCCTCCAAAACGATTCCGTCTACATACAGACAGAAAAGTTATTGATGATAATGGAAAAGTGAGACAATGGACTTATGGAGAAAAAGACACCAGTAAACCAAACAAAATTGTTCTGTTGGTGGGAGAGACCGGCGTCGGTAAGACAACTCTCATCAACAGCATGGTCAACTACTTACTGGGCGTGAAGTTTGAGGATGAAATATGGTATGAAATAACAGAAGAAGCAGCCAGAGATCAGTCAGAGTCACAAACCTCTGAAATCACCATGTATGAAGTCTTTCCTGAAGAGAATCCCATATCGCTCACCATCATTGATACTCCAGGCTACGGAGACACTAGAGGACTGGACAAAGATCTGGAAGTTGCTGAGAATTTAGCCACTCTGTTTCAGAGCAATGATGGAGTTCGTGAAGTCGATGCCGTGTGTTTTGTGACTCAAGCATCTAAGAATCGTCTCTCAGACAGACAGCATTACATTATCAGTTCAATTCTGTCTTTGTTTGGAAAAGACATTGTGAACAACATTGTGTTCTTAATCACACACTCTGATGGTCTGCCACCCAAAAACGTCATTGGTGCCATTAATAAAGCTAGAATCCCCTGCAGACGAGACAAACGCGGGCAACCTGTTAATTTCTTATTCAACAACCGGCAGGCTGAAGCTCGTCACACTAGAGAACATCACATTCGTGCTCAAAGAGATACCTGGGAAGACAGCGTGGACGGAATGAAGCGTTTTCTTCAGTCTCTGAATGAAATGAACAGAAGAAGTTTAGAGTTGACTTTAGATTTCCTGATAGAGCGAATTCGATTTGAAGCATTCATCTGCAACTTACAGCTGCGAGTTCAAGAGAAGGAGCTGAAAAAGACTGAAAAACTTCAGATTCAAGAGATAATAAGACATAACAGGGAAAAGATTGAGAAGAGTACAAACTTTAGTATTAAAATAAAAAAGACTGTTAAAATGAAGGTTCCCAATGAGAGCAAGTCATGGAAGAACAGGAAAGTGACGACCTGCACCGTCTGTGAGGAAAACTGCCATGAGTTTGACTGCTGGTGGGGTGCAAATCCCAGCAAATGTGAAGTCATGAAAAATGGTTTCTGCACCGTGTGCACAGGGAAGTGTCATCACAGCAAACATGTCAAAGAAGACAAGAAATACATCATCAGCACCTCAAGTGTGACAATAGAATACAACTCTATCAAAAAGGATTATGAAAAAGGTCAAGAACAAACCAAGGGGTTTTCAGTTGTAATGGATGATATTGACAAAGATTTGAAGGATATTGAGGACCAAAAGTCAAATCTTCTTTCTGAAGCTTATCAGACCATCAAGCATCTGTCTCAGATCGCACTAAAACCAGACTCTGCCTTCACTCTTCAGCATCTCGACTTCTTCATCCCCAGAGTGAGGGAGGCTGGGAAAGAAAACTGGGTGCGAGAGCTGGAGGAAATGAGGAAAAAAGCTGTAACTGAAGAAGCAAATAAAGATGCTCTGAGTTATCTGAAAGCTGGTCTGGCAAAACTTTTCCTGTCTCAGCAATGATTGAATCCAGTACAGTGAACAATGAAAGTAGAAGCCTGCTTCTTACCATGATAAATCAGTGCTGTTGACTGCCTGTGCACAGGTGTATCTACAGAACTTCTATAAATCAGAAGATGCTTTTCAATCCCTGGGTTACATCATAGAGATTTCAGCTATTTTCATTTTTTTTTGTAGTATGAAGGCCACGTAAAAATGTATACTTTTCTTAAAACATGAAACTGCACCATCAAATTGTGAAACCTCATATTTTGTACTATTGCATATAATGAGTATTATGTTTATATTGTTATATACTGTTTTACACATTAAAATAAAAATAAAAAAGTGAACAAATTTGTCCTTGAATTGGCTCGTTTATTCTCTCAATGTTTGTAAAGTCATGCAAAATGCAAACTGACATGAACAACTACAGATAATGAAGATGCTTTATAAAGAAATAGAGGAACCCAATGCATGATCCTGTGTTTACGTGTGGAAGCAGAATAATTATCAATTCAATTACTGTAAACTAATTAAAGGACAAGACAGACAGACTGTATATATGCCAAATGCTTCACTGATTAACCATTAAGTTCAGTTGGATTTAATGATCAAATCTACAGTATTCAAATGAAAAGTGTCAAGCATTATGAAATAAACAAAAAACAAACAAAAACAAATAAATAAAAAATTCTAGAGTAAACGAAATACTGAAGGTCTATTTGCATTCATAACCATAAAGTTCAGATCCCTGATGCCGACTGGTCAATAGCCATGTTTTACGGTAGATGGATACACTGTCAAAACTGTTTTGTGTACTTTGCATTTCAGCAAAAAAAACAGCCATGCCCTTCCCTAAACGAAGCCTGTGAGCCGCCAGAAGAACCCCACCACTCAGCCTGCAAAGCTGGCGCAGCCTCAGCATCAACGCAAATCTGAGCCTGGGCTGCAACAGCGCTCCCGGACGGCGGAACGCTTCCCCTTTCCGAAGCGTCAAGGTCCCCGCCCACGAGTTGTGTTGGACCCCGAGCCGCCTAAGCCATCCTGATAGAGAGGAAAAGGAGGGGATCTGTTCTTGCCTCGGCCGGAATGCCCCGCAAAACAGCTCGCTTTCATTCTCCATCCCTCCGAGCTCCTCTGAGAAATGTAGTTTCGTTTCCAGCGGGTCACGTCCAGCAGGTGCAGCGCGTACCCGAATGTTTTACTGCTGTGATAGCGGACCCACATACAATAAAGAGCAAAATTCCTCTTCAATCTCTCTCTCACACTCTCTTGAATGCGAGTTCCCCGTCTTTCTCGGCGAGCTCTCATTAGAAAAAATAAATCCCCTCGCCTCCCGTTTCACGGCTTGGGCAGCTATTCCAGTAGTGTCAAGTTGGGTTTTAAAAACAATTCGACAAGGTTACTCGCTCCAGTTTGCTCGCAGGCCACCTCGCTTCAGAGGCGTCATTCAAACTTCTGTTCCGGACAATGAAGCACTCCTTCTCCGACAGGAGGTGCAGACGTTGCTTGCAAAAAGCACTGTGGAAATACTCATTCCAAAGAAACATGACGGGCTCAGACCCATTCTGGAACTCAGGCGTCTGAACCACTCGCTTATGCGTCGGTCGTTCAAGGTGTTAACTATAAAACAGATCCTCGCACACATTTGCCCCGAGGACAGGTTTTTCACAGATTTTTGACTGTGGATCTGAAAGATCCACATAGCCCCCCTTCACAGACCGTTTGTGAGATTCATGTTCAAGGGAGAGGCCTAACAGTATACAGTCCTTCCGTTTAGACTGTCTCTGGCCCCGTGCACTTTCACGAAGTGCGTAGACGCGGCTCTTTCCTCTCTGAGACAGATGGGAATCCGTGTTTTGAACTACCTCAACGATTGGCTGGTTCTAACCAGGTCAGAACGGAAGTTGGCTGCTCACAGAGAGCTGTTACTCAGCCACTTGGAGCACCTTGGGTTGATTATCAACCCGCACAAGCGTCAGTTGTTACCCAGACAGCGAGCGGTCTTTCTGGGAACTATTTTAGACTCCGCCCAAACGCAGGCATGGATTATGCCGGAACGATCCCTGACTATTCAGCGATTGTCGGCATCTCTCAAATCGGGGATAAATCTCAAATACTCCCCCTAAAGGTTTTTGAGATGTTGGAGGTTTTATTTAGCCCTGAAAACCTTCCTTCCAGCCTTGAAAGGGCACCACGTCTTAGTCCGGTTGGACAGCATGACGGTGGTGGCTTATATCAATCACCAAGGCAGTCTCAGGTCACACACTCTTTGCAGGATGGCTCGTTGCCTCCTCTTTTGGGCACAGAAAGAACCCCTCTCGCTAAGGTCAGTTCATGTACCGGGCAGATTGAACCTTGGTGCATACATGCTGTCCAGAGGCAAGGTAGCCCCGGGCGAATGGGCGCTATACCCTCAAACGGTTCAAGAGATCTGGTCAGTCTTCAGGAGGGCAGAGTTCAACCTCTTTGCCTCAGAAGACAACTCTCACTGCCCAACATACTTCTCGATACAGCGAGATGCTCTGGCCCACAGTTGGCCCAGTGCTCGCCTATACGCATTTCCTCCGATCACCCTGATTCCTCAGGTCGTCAGGTGGGTCAAGTGCTCTCTCCTCCTAGTGGCCCCGCTCTGGAGGAACCAGGCCTGGTTCTCGGAGCTAGTGCAGCTCTCAGCAGCAACCCTGTGGCCCATTGCACCGAGGAAGAACCTTCTCTCACGGGTGAAAGGCATGATTTGGCATCCCCGGCCGGAGCTGTGGAGCCTTCATGTATAGTGCCTTGACGGGAGCTTAATCAGCTCCCAGCGAGAGTAAGCAATACCATTTTGGAGGCGAGAGCGCCGTCTGGTGCTCGTGTCTTGAGTTTGGGCCTAATGACTGTAACGTCATTCTAAAAGCAAGACATGGTTATGTTCCTAAGGTACTCTCAACTCCATTCAGAGCTCAGGTGATCTCCATATTGGCGCTCCCCGTTACAGATGGTGAGCAGGGTCCAAACATGCTGTGTCCAGTGAGGGCTCTGAGAGTATACCTGGAATGCTCTAGCCTGTTTATGCAGTCTGAGCAGTTGTTCGTTTGCTTCGGAGGCCACCATAAAAGACTGCCGGCCACAAAGCAGCGACTTTCTCGCTGGATTGTTGATGCGTTAGCCCTGGCTTACGCATCAGAAGGTTTGCAATGCCCTGTAGGTGTGAGGGCCCATTCCACAAGAGGGATGGCCTCCTCCTGGGCGTGGTTCAGTGAAATATCTATTGGTGAGATCTGTGCGGCCACGGGCTGGTCGTCGCCGTCCACATTTGCCAGATTTGATAACTTAGACGTCCCTGCTTTGCAGGCGCGAGTTCTGTCTGTTTGATGTTCCACTCTTCCTCTTGGGCAAAGTGGTTATATTAGAGCTCTCAGCTACCAGCTTGGGGTGCAATGTGCTCAGGTTTTTAGGGGTCCTTCTTAGTGCTCCAAGACTGGGCTCGCAGAGCAGGAGATCCTGTATCTGCTCATAGCGTGGCGTGATTGGACGCGTTCCCCATACACACAATGTGAAGTGAACGTTCGAAAGGGAACGCTCCGGTTACTAATGTAACCTCGGTTCGTTGTGCCACTTGCCGTGCTATAAGCTGTGTGAATCGATGACTGTCGCTGCGAGCCGACATATATACAGGTCGGCTCCACCCTTTCTGGCGGGCTAAAGCACCATTGATTTGTGCAGCTACACAAACGTGTACAAATCATACTTTCAGTACAGAGTAAAACAGACACACACACAACACTCGTTCCCTTATCTCAGGGAACCGAGGTTACATCAGTAACTGGAGCGTTTCCTGGTTCCATTTCCAGTGCTGGACTCTTCATTTTCTGTTGTGGATTATCTCAGATTGTTGGACTATTGCTTTCACCGTTCTGGATTCATTAGGACCACCAGCTACCGCTTGCAGCTCTGCACTACCAAGAAATTCACCATCTCTGCACCCACGATTCCCACCTGACTGTTTCTCTGTGTTTCTCCTGACTGTTAATAAATTAACAGTTGTAAGTAAGTTGCCGGCGTCAGTCACAAAATGTATACAAATCTTTGTGAGGACGACTGGCAACAGATGGTCTTAAATTCCTTAGACACCGCAGACTACACGACTTTAAACAACAACTGAAAACACTGGCTGAGCCCAAATTACATTCATAATCGGCCTGAGAGTAGTGTGTTCCTGGCTTTACAGAATGAACCGGATCAGCCTGCACTTGGAACTGAAAAGTCTTGCGGACTGATGGACGGGTTCTCTCCCACGTTACTGCAAGTTTTTAAACGTCCTTTTTTTTTTACAGAATTATGCATTGCTGCTGTTTTTAATTTGCAGTTACGTCACTTCCTGTTTGTTGCTGCCGTGTGGTTTGAGTTTGAGCTCCGTCAAGTTAATTCTTTGTCGTCTAATTTTTTATCTTAAAATCAATTTTATACACCATCCTTTTTCAGTTTTATAACGTGTGAATATATCCCCTGTCATATTCTACAACAAAAACAATCAGAGCGCCTTGTTATCACTAGTTCTATTTTTGACTTTCCGAGTCCGCTATTAGCATACAGCCCGCTAGCATCGCCAGCGTGGTTGCCGCTAATCTCGCTTACACTAACACTCTATTCACACACATTACCATTGTTTTACTCAGTGTTACTTGCTTTAATGGCGGATGTGTGTCTACCTTTGAGTGCAGGTGAGGACACGTTCGAGCTGCATCCGGTGCAGGTCGAGCTGGAGGCCGTGGAGAAGCAGATCCGGGACCTGATGGCAAAGCAGACCCAGCTGAGAGCACGGAGAGCCGCGCTGGAAACATCCCAGGCTGACGCTCACAAGTCCGAGGTAAGTATACAGCGCGCTGCTAACTCTCCCACCACCTCTACTCCGTGTGTTTCTCTGCACAGGCCCGGTGCACCCAGGACGCGATCTTCCCAGATGTCCTTCACTCCGGCGCCGGGACACCACGGACCCTGGGTGCAGCCACAGCGGAAGACGCGAGCCAGGTCCCGGGCAATATTACGTCTTATATTGATTTTTCCGTTCTGCTGGTTCGTCTGGTCAGAGGAGAACTGGCCCCCCGACTGAGCCTGGTTTCTCCCAAGGTTTTTTCTCCATTCTGTCACCGATGGAGTTTTGGTTCCTTGCCGCTGTCGCCTCTGGCTTGCTTAGTTGGGGACACTTCATTTCCGGCGATGTCGTTGACATGATTGCAAAGATATTATTTAAACTGAGCTGGATGTTGACATCACTGAATTCAATGATGAACTGTCTTTAACTGAAAAATTAATGTTTACTATTGTCATTTTGCATTATTGACACTATTTTCCTAATTAATGCTGTTCAGTTGCTTTGTCACAATCTGTATTGTTAAAAGCGCTATATAAATAAAGGGGACTTGACTTGACTTTTTCTAACATTTTCTAACACACTGCTGCAAATTACAGGCTAACTGAATGGGTGAACAGAACACACACAAATTCACAGGCGCCTCATGCCTGAGACAGCCTGGATAACATTTAATTGCTTAACACAGCTGTTAGTCAAATTCATCAAGGCAAAAACACATTTTAATTATTTTAGTTATTTAAGATGTTATAATAGTTTGGTAATTGTGTTCAAATAGATTAAACAATCATTATTTAACAAATATTATATTTTTTATAATAAACTGGTGGGAAGGAGGATTGAATGTATTCAATCCTATAGAAACAGTAAACATTTTTAATCAATTTAGGTTTAAAAACAGATCAGTTATTTATTAATACATGTAAGATATTTTTAACTTAACAGTGACATTGAAAAGCTACCAACAGATTACATAAGTTACTAAATTTAGGCCTAAATGAAATTTCAGACAACTGCACTTTACCTTTAATTATGGACACTTTTACCACATATGAAACTTCCTTGGTCAGTGCCTCTTGAAAACGAACCAGAAAAGTTCCAGAAATAAAATTCAAATGCTTTTACTTTCCTGAACTGGGCGGTTGTTATTTGCTGCATTCAAGTACACAACCTGCAAATACAAAGGGAAAAGAATAATGCAACAAAAAGAACATAAATAAATACATTGGAACTGAATAAACAGGAATCAATTTTCATATAAACCATCGTGAATGGACTGTTTTTGATAGCAGATAACTAGTAACACTGTAAATCAAATGCATACATGGTGAAACCTGTGTTTTATAGGAACACCTTTAAATATTATGATGTTGTATCTATTTACAAGATTAAAGATAAAACACATTTTGAAAACTTTACTGTCATTCCTATAGCTTTATATATAGCCTATGTATGTATGCATTTATGTGTGTGTGTGTGCATCAATACTTTGTGTATTTTTAAGTAAATGTGTTTTTGTGTTTTCATTTTATTTTTTTTTGTAAAGCACATTGGACAACCATGGGTTGTAATTAATGGTGCTACATAAATACATTTGCTTTTGCCATTGCCATTACAGTCTTTAAAAAGGGTTCATATGTGTATCTCTTATCATCACAAGACTGCAATCACTAGAAAACGGAAGACTTCCTATTAATAAAGTATCTGAAAAAGATCTACTCTATGAACAATGCATTAAATTACATTAAATAAAGAAAAAATAAATACATAAAACAAGCAAATGAAACGATAACTCACATGTCCACTGATGCCATGTCTTAAGTCCAGAGAATTATAAATCATCTTATAACAGGTGTCCAATACTGACTTCCGGAAAAGAGGAATAACCAATGACATTTGAGGTTACAATTAAAACAGCAAGCTCTGCCCCACGACTGACAAAAATAAAAGTGTTCGCGCGAGCAGGTGAGGAAAGATCGAGCGCGAGGATGTGGGGAATTATGGCAAACCAAAAAGGTCAGAATTACGCTATAGATTAATCGCGTTTACAGCCAAACGCAGACAAATACGGCGGTTTAAACAGTTTACGTGCGTTTTTTACGGCATCTGCTATCAGGCGTTTTGTATGTAAACGCGATTTATCTATAGCGTAAATGTGAACCTCTTGGCTTGCCATAGGGAATGATCAGAGGGTTTGAAATGAGCTCACGGGCTCCCATTTCCAGCATGAAGCATCAGTGGTGCGCTCAGTTATTAAAGGGGTCATATGATGCTGCTAAAAAGAACATTATTTGGTGTATTTGGTGTAATGAAATGTGTTTATACGGTTTAAGAGATTCAAGATTTTTGTTTGTTACATACATCAGAATCAGAATCAGAATGAGTTTTTATTGCCAGGTATGTTTACACATACGAGGAATTTGTTTTCATGACAGAAGCTCCACAGTGTAACAGAATGACAGTGACAGAACAAAAACACAGATAATAAAAAATAGAAAAATAGAACAAGTAACTAAGGAATAAAAATATACAAATCGACAATTGTATGTACAGGTATATAACAATAGACAGTTGTATGTACAGGTATATTATGTGCAAATTGAAATGTAGACTGAGTGTGTGTGTTAGATAAATAAGTGTATGAGTGAATAAATAGTGTCTGTTCCACAGTTATTGTCATGTGAATAATTATATATTACAAATTATTCAGAATTTTGAATGCATTTTAAGAGTACTTTTCCCATCAACTGGTCAAATTGCACAACACTGCTGTATGCTGCGTGAAAGACGCATGCGCACTCTGATGTAAACAAGCGCGGACGAGAAGCGCATGTGGAATAGAGGTGAAAAAGTAAATAAATAAAATATTACAGAAATTGCGGTGTGCAAGTGGCAATGTCAGTATTAGACTTGTGCCGGTATTCGGTAATTCGATATATCACGGTAATGAATATGCACGATATTGTGATCGTGGGCACTTCTAAATAATGTGAATAATTATATATTACAAATTATTCAGAATTTTGAATGCATTTTAAGAGTACTTTTCCCATCAACTGGTCAAATTGCACAACACTGCTGTATGCTGCGTGAAAGACGCATGCGCACTCTGATGTAAACAAGCGCGGACGAGAAGCGCATGGCGGAACACGTGAGAGACGCTCTGGATGAAAGCGTACTTTCACTCTCTGACAGAAGATGGCACTAAACTGCAGAAATAATAATAATAATAATAATTGACAGCACTTTTTTAAAACAATTTAAATACCCTGATAATACCGTACACCGTGATAAAAGCATTAGCAATTAATCGAAACATGAAAATTTGATACCGGCATATGCCTAGTCACAGTTGATCTTCATGAGTCAAATCAAGTCACAGCTGATCTTCCTGAGTCAAGTCAAATCACAGTTGATCTTCATGAGTCAAGTCAAGTCACAGCTGATCTTCATGAGTCAAGTCAAGTCACAGTTGATCGTCATGAGTCAAGTCAAGTCACAGTTGATCGTCATGAGTCAAGTCACAGCTGATCTTCATGAGCCTTGTCACGTCACAGCTGACCTGCCAGAGCCTCGACACGTCTCCGCTGTTCATCCAGAGTCACGTCACATCACAGTTGATCATCCAGAGTCACGTCACAGCACAGTTGATCATCCAGAGTCACGTCATATCACAGCTGATCATCCAGAGTCCTGTCACGTCCTGTCTGTTGCACCCAGATCCTCAAGGACTGTACTTCAGTATCCCAGACTGGCGTCGGCAAGTGCAGCTGGTATCCCTAAACCAGCACTCTTAAGCCCTCCAGTTCCTGAACTGCTTCCCCTGTCTGTAGCGCTTCCCACAATGGGGATCACTTTATGGTGTATTTGGGCTGCGTACACCACCACTGAAACTTTAGAGATGGCGGTGGCCACTGCGATGTCTCCCGAGGTGGCGGCTGATGCTGCAGATCCTTCCGAGGTAGAGGCGCACGCTGCCATGTTCCCCTAGGTGGCGGCCCATGCTGCAGAACCTCCCAAGGTGGCGGTGCTCGCCTCAGCTTCTTGCACGGTGGTGGCGCCCAGCAATGCACCTTCAGCCTGTCTTGTCACGGTCGAAGGAACCATTACTGAACTCTCCCTGTATCCCGATGGTCCTACTGTATAACCTCCAGTGGTGGCGGCATCCGCTGCAGAACTTCCAGAGGTGTCAGTGGTATCCACTTATGAACTCTCGTCCTGTTCTGTTCCGGCCAAGGAGGCTGTCTGTGAACTCTCTGCCTGTCCCGTCATGGCTATGGAGGCCATTTGTGAACTCTTTGCCTGTCCTGTCACGGCTATGGAGGCCATCTGTGTACTCTTGTCCTGTTCTGTCATGGCTATGGAGGCCATTTGTGAAAGAACCGTCTGTCCCATCCATGAGACCATATATGCTCTGTCTGTCTCTTGTGTCTCAGTTTTCCCCAGGTCTCAGTCCCTACCAGGGAGGACTCCTGTTCCCGAGTATAGCCCACGGAAGGCTCCAGTTCCGGAGTTGAGCCCAGGGAGGGCTCCTGTTCCCGAGTTAAGCCCAGGAAGGGCTCATGTTCCCGAGTTAAGCCCACAGAGCGCTCCTGTTCCCGAGTATAGCCCACGGAGGGCTCCTGTTTCCCTGTTAAGCCCAGGGAGTGCTCCTGTTTCCCCATCTCCAGTGTCTGCTCCAGCCCCGGAGCTCGCTCCAGTTTCGGCTCCAGCCCCGTAGCTCACTCCAGTGTCGGCTCCAGCCCCGGAGCTCACTCCAGTGTCGGCTCCAGCCCCGGAGCTCACTCCAGTGTCGGCTCCAGCCCCGGAGCTCACTCCAGTGTCGGCTCCAGCCCCGGAGCTCACTCCAGTGCCAATTCCTCGAAAGCGCTCTGCTGTGCCTGCTCCTCCAGAGCCCCCTCCAGTGCCAGCACCACGTAAGCGCTATCCTGATCCCCAGTACTGCCCTGGAATGGCTCCAGATCCTCAGTTCCGCCCAGGAAGGGCTCATGTCCCAGAGTTAGGCCCAGGGTGGACTCCTGCTCTGTCTGCTCCGTCATGGAGGTCTTCTGCTCCGTCTGCTCTGCCCTGGTGGGCTCCTGTTCCGTCTGCTCTGCCATGGAGGTCTTCTGCTCTGTCTGCTCTGCCCTGGTGGGCTCCTGTTCCGTCTGCTCCACCTTGGTGCTCTGCTCTGCCGGCTTTGCCTCAGTTCCCAATCTCTCCATTTCCACATAGACCTGGCCCACCGTCCCTCCCCCTTTTCTGTCTCTGCTCCACCACCCTCCTGGATGGTATTGTGTTGGGAGTGTCTGGAAGCCACTCCTTGGGGGGGGGGGGGGGCGTTTTCACCACTGCCTGGACCTTTGCCTTGTACCTGGATTATCCTTCTTGCCTTCCCATCAATATACCGGTTTTCCATTGTCTGACCTATGCCTGTTTTTGACCACGTCTCTGTTAATAAAGCCTTGCAGATGGATCCGCACGCTTTCTGTGTTCCGTCCGTTACATAGATATTTTCTTGCAAATTAAAAAGTAATGCATTAGTTTACTAGTTACTTAAAAAAAGTAATCTGATTACGTAACTCGCGTTACTTGTAATGCGTTAACCCCAACACTGAATGCGAGTAAAACTAAAGAGCTGATTGTGGACTTCAGGAAGAGACCGCAGTGGCCCTATACTCCTCTTATGATCAGTGGGACCCCAGTGGAGAGGGTGAGCAGCTTCAAGTACCTTGGTGTAAACATCTCAGAGGACCTGACTTGGACTTCACACATCCAAACTCAGGTTAATATATCCAGGCAAAGACTGTACCATCTGTGACAGCTGAGAAAATTATTTTCTATGTATGCTGCGTGAATATTCTTTCACGCAGCATACAGTGGTGTTGTGCATTTTGACTAGTTGATGGGAAAAGTTCTCAAAATGCATTAAAATTTCGGAATAATTTGTAATATACAATTATTCACGGTATTTAGAAGTTCCCACGATAACAATATCGTGCATATTCATTACCGTGATATATCGCATTACCGAATACCGGCACAAGTCTAACTGTGACTTGTGTAGGATATCAGACAATCTAAGATTTGGTCAAAAACATGGTTGAAACATGAGGAGCCGAATTCCACAGAGGCCCAAGACAACAGGATGTTCATAAATCAGATCCTAGCACTAAGCAAGCCTAACCAACTCTTTCACAGAACAGCTTTCAACATTAACACAAAAGGAACACACTGATCATAACAACTCAGGAAGGAGATTGTCAATTTTAGGGCAAGTAATCAAGATTAAATGGTATACTCTGCAAGAGCGTTAAAACTCGGACCATGTGCCTGATGAGATAACATTTTGATTTATGAATTGGGAGGATAAATATACAACACCCCGAGCAAAGACGATATCTAATTGGTCAAAACACCATTTGGGATGTGTCCAAAAGCCCAGTTTAAATACTCAGGACACCATCAAATCTTTCTATTCTCTCTCTGCCCCTTTTTCCCTTTTCCCTGCTTTTTAGTTTTTGCCTGTTTTTTAGTCATGTGCTTTCAAGTCATCACTTTTAGCCATGCGGCTTTTTAGTCATAGCTTTGAGCTATGCTTTTTAATCATGCTTCTTTAGTTTTTGACCGTGCTCTGGCTTACACGCCAGCTCCTCCAAAACCATGAGGAGAAACTCCACCTAGTCTCGTCAAACTTTACTTCTATTTCTTTACTTTAGTTTATTTTCCGTTGAGAGTTTTGTGTTCTTCTGAGTTAAGTTTTGCCTAACACCGTGTCTCTGAAAGAGTGCCGTCTAAAACTTCAACTTCAACCACAACTCTGCGTCGTCAGCCAACGCCCCACCACTGGCTTCCTAAGACTGAACTTCCAGCCAATCAGCGACTGCGGGAAACCCCCTTTTCTGCAAGGACCACAACAAAGGGAACCCCCGCACACAACACAAGAACCTCCAGATTCTAGCTGAACTGGTGCATTTAATATAAAGTTTAACAGCCTGCCGTTAAACAGTGATTCTGTCCAAATTCCCTATAAAATCTTAAATGATTCCCTTTGAGCTAAATTGACCTGTTTCCCTTACACTTGACTGGACTCATGAAGAACAACTGTGACTTAATTTGACTCAGGATTGGCAGCTGTGACATAACGGGGCACTGTTGACTCCGCCATTTTGTGAGTGTGCTCTAGTGTGGCCGCCGAGGTCGCATTCTTCCGCGACGCTCACAGTGAACGTTGAACCAACAGTCAACAAAGCATAGTCCATAAAATCACTTAGAGATGAACGGGGACTCTCACGTATTAGTCGCGATTTGAGCGGCTGGTTAATGCCCTCACAAAAGAAGTCTATCAGCACACAGTCCGGCAGATCAGAGAAACATGCAAGATCTAAATACTCTTGAATATAGCTCTCGAGCGATCGGGTGCCCTGCTCGAGAGCTAATAACAGTCTTGCGGTGTCCATACCTGGCCAGTGTCATTCAGGAAAGCCGCTGGATCCTTGTGTGGCCATGTATTCTGTAACGGACGGAACACAGGAAGCGTGTGGATCCATCTGCAAGGCTTTATTAACAGAGACGTGGTCAAAAACAGGCATAGGTCAGACAATGGCAAACAGGTATATTGATGGAAAGGCAAGAGGGATAATCCAGGTACAAGGCAAAGGTCCAGGCAGGGGCGAAGAGTATCCAATTGGGCGATACTCGAGGGATAATCCAGGTACACAGGCAGTGATCAGAACACGGGGAAACAGACAAGGCAAGATGAAGAAAACAAGACACTAGACTCAGTAATGCAGCTATCACTAGATGAGTGATAAATGCCGAACAATACACGGCGATCTTAATAGGAACTGAGAGAGTGTTAAATAGAGTGTGTAATGGCTCTCAGGTGAGCGTGTGATTAGAGACGGCTGTGTGATCAGTGAATTCAGCTGTGTAAGTGCAATGGATGATGGGAACTGTAGTCCGTAGTGACATGTAACAGTCTGTGTAGTGTGATGGTCAGTGTAATGGTAGAGTGACCTCTAGTGGCAATCGGCCGGAAAGTCACGGACTGGATTCATGACAATCTGAGTTACTTTTTCAAATAAGTAACGCAAGTTACTTTTTTTTTCCAATTTATTGATTGACAGCTCTCCTGTCCCCATGTTGAGAGAAATCAGAAGATGTTACTGTAGTTCTAAAATAAATATGAATATGCATGAATTTATCTCACTCACGAAAAAAACCCAGATCCAGTATTCCTCAAAATGAATAAAAATAATGCAACTCAGAATATGACGCAAGCCTGCAATAATTAAATGTTAAACAACACAAAATATACTTTATGTATTTACTCCCATTGTTTTAACCAATGTCTTTACTTCTAACCTTCGATGACCCAGTTCAACCATACTAATAAGCAAAAATTACTCTAGACAAACATTTGTGTGTCTTTTTTTAGTGCTGAAGTGTGTTGAAATGTCTTCTTCTGCATTCTACTGTACGGA
>NW_015506726.1:171962-172421 GCF_001515645.1 Sinocyclocheilus grahami
ATCTGAGTTACTTTTTCAAATAAGTAACGCAAGTTACTTTTTTTTTCCAATTTATTGATTGACAGCTCTCCTGTCCCCATGTTGAGAGAAATCAGAAGATGTTACTGTAGTTCTAAAATAAATATGAATATGCATGAATTTATCTCACTCATGAAAAAAACCCAGATGCAGTATTCCTCAAAATGAATAAAAATAATGCAACTCAGAATATGACACAAGCCTGCAATAATTAAATGTTAAACAACACAAAATATACTTTATGTATTTACTCCCATTGTTTTAACCAATGTCTTTACTTCTAACCTTCGATGACCCAGTTCAACCATACTAATAAGCAAAAATTACTCTAGACAAACATTTGTGTGTCTTTTTTTAGTGCTGAAGTGTGTTGAAATGTCTTCTTCTGCATTCTACTGTACGGACGTAAATTTACTTTCCCTTCAGCCTGAGGCTTAATCA
>NW_015506726.1:172448-175224 GCF_001515645.1 Sinocyclocheilus grahami
GTGTGAAAAGTCTTTTATTTTTATCAAAAATAGAACTTTTTTATTTTAAAAACAAACAAGCAAGCCCTGTCCAGATTTAAAAAGTAACGCAAAAGGAATGTAACGCATTACTTTCCATAAAAAGTAACTAACGTAATTAGTTACTTTTTTATGGAGTAACACAATATTGTAATGCATTACTTTTAAAAGTAACTTTCCCCAACACTGCTCACATTCATAGAGAGACAATTGTCCTTGCACCATGATGTGAGTTTCTCTACCTCATCCAAGTATGCAGACTCATTATTGTTGGAAATGAGGCCCAGAACCACAGTATCATCAGCAAATTTGACCAGCAAAAGACCTGGCAAATTTGATAATAGATGTGGAGCTGTGGGAAGACACGCAGTCATGTGTGTAGAGAGAGTAGAGCAGGGGACTCAGGACACAGCACTGTGGAGTTCCCACATTCAGGGTGATGGAGTTGGAGGTGAACTGGCCTACTTTCACCACTTGAGGTCTACCAGTGAGGAAATCTAGAATTCAGTTGCAGAGTGAAGAATTCAGGCCGAGGTCCAGGAGTTTAGAATCTAGCTTGATGGGGAATATAGTATTGAAAGCTGAGCTATAGTCGATGAATAGCAGCCTTACATAGTTCCCATTGGTGCTGTCAATGTGCATGAGGGAAGAGTGCAGGACGTGAGAGATGGTATCTTCAGTAGATCTGTTGGGCGATAGGCAAACTGAAGAGGGTCCAAAGTATCAGGAATGGAGGAGCAAATGTTGTTCTTTATAAGTTTCTCAAAGACCTTCCTGTCTATTGACGTGAGGGCAACTGAATGATAGTCATTCAGGCAAGAGGGGTTATTGTTCTTAGGCACAGGGATGATGACAGATTTTTTAAAGGGGGTCGGAACCACCGAGGTAGCAAGGGACTCATTAAATATGGATGCAAACAAACCAGCGAGCTGAGCAGCACAGGACCTCAGAACACGGCCAGAAATCCCATCGGGACCTGCTGCTTTCCTGACGTCCACTCGCTTTAGGGCCCTCCGAACGTCATCCTCCGACACAGTGATTGCATGATTATCGCTGCTCTGTCTGCAGCTTCCTGATGCGCTGATCGGCAGAGTCACGCTGCCTCAATTGCATTCAAAGAGGCTGTAGAAAGAGTTTAACTCGTCAGCCAGCAACGGGTCTGCTCTCACAGCTGCAGAGGATTTATTTCCAAAGGCACAGATGGTCCTCAGTCCCTGCCACATGCGTCGGGAGTAATTTACCGCACGTGCCAGCATCAGTGGTGCGCTTGGTTATTAAAGGGGTCATATGATGTTGCTAAAAAGAACATTATTTTGTGTATTTGGTGTAATGAAATGTGTTTATGCGGTTTAAGGTTAAAAAAACACATTATTTTCCCCATACTGTACATTATTGTTTCTTCTCTATGCCCCGCCTTTCTGAAACGTGTCGATTTTTACAAAGCTCATCGGTCTGAAAAGAAAGGTGTGCTCTGATTGGCCAGCTATCCAGTGCGTTATGATTGGCCGAATACCTCAAGTGTGTGACGGAAATGTTACGCCCCTTACCATGCTGTGATGATGCCCTGTCCGGCCGGAGCGACGAGACAAAAACATGAAAACCCATTATAAACAGATGAGTGATAAACGCAGAACAATACACGGCGATCTGAACAGGAACTGAGAGAGTGTTAAATAGAGTCTGTAATGGCTCTCAGGTGAGCGTGTGATTAGAGACGGCTGTGTGATCAGTGAATTCAGCTGTGTAAGTGCAATGGATGATGGGAACTGTAGTCCGTAGTGACATGTAACAGTCTGTGTCGTGTGATGGTCAGTGTAATGGTAGAGTGACCTCTAGTGGCAATCGGCCGGAAAGTCACGGACTGGATTCATGACAATCTGAGTTACTTTTTCAAATAAGTAACGCAAGTTACTTTTTTTTTCCAATTTATTTATTGACAGCTCTCCTGTCCCCATGTTGAGAGAAATCAGAAGATGTTACTGTAGTTCTAAAATAAATATGAATATGCATGAATTTATCTCACTCATGAAAAAAACCCAGATCCAGTATTCCTCAAAATGAATAAAAATAATGCAACTCAGAATATGACACAAGCCTGCAATAATTAAATGTTAAACAACACAAAATATACTTTATGTATTTACTCCCATTGTTTTAACCAATGTCTTTGCTTCTAACCTTCGATGACCCAGTTCAACCATACTAATAAGCAAAAATTACTCTAGACAAACATTTGTGTGTCTTTTTTTAGTGCTGAAGTGTGTTGAAATGTCTTCTTCTGCATTCTACTGTACGGATGTAAATTTACTTTCCCTTCAGCCTGAGGCTTATTCATTTCACTTTTGGTGTGAAAAGTCTTTTATTTTTTACCAAAAATAGAACTTTTTTATTTTAAAAACAAACAAGCAAGCCCTGTCCAGATTTAAAAAGTAACGCAAAAGGAATGTAACGCATTACTTTCCATAAAAAGTAACTAACATAATTAGTTACTTTTTATGGAGTAACACAATATTGTAATGCATTACTTTTAAAAGTAACTTTCCCCAACACTGCTCACATTCATAGAGAGACAATTGTCCTTGCACCATGATGTGAGTTTCTCTACCTCATCCAAGTATGCAGACTCATTATTGTTGGAAATGAGGCCCAGAACCACAGTATCATCAGCAAATTTGACCAGCAAAAGACCTGGCAAATTTGATAATAGATGTGGAGCTGTGGGAAGACACGCAGTCATGTGTGTAGAGAGAGTAGAGCA
>NW_015506726.1:179339-181148 GCF_001515645.1 Sinocyclocheilus grahami
AACTAACATAATTAGTTACTTTTTATGGAGTAACACAATATTGTAATGCATTACTTTTAAAAGTAACTTTCCCCAACACTGCTCACATTCATAGAGAGACAATTGTCCTTGCACCATGATGTGAGTTTCTCTACCTCATCCAAGTATGCAGACTCATTATTGTTGGAAATGAGGCCCAGAACCACAGTATCATCAGCAAATTTGACCAGCAAAAGACCTGGCAAATTTGATAATAGATGTGGAGCTGTGGGAAGACACGCAGTCATGTGTGTAGAGAGAGTAGAGCAGGGGACTCAGGACACAGCACTGTGGAGTTCCCACATTCAGGGTGATGGAGTTGGAGGTGAACTGGCCTACTTTCACCACTTGAGGTCTACCAGTGAGGAAATCTAGAATTCAGTTGCAGAGTGAAGAATTCAGGCCGAGGTCCAGGAGTTTAGAATCTAGCTTGATGGGGAATATAGTATTGAAAGCTGAGCTATAGTCGATGAATAGCAGCCTTACATAGTTCCCATTGGTGCTGTCAATGTGCATGAGGGAAGAGTGCAGGACGTGAGAGATGGTATCTTCAGTAGATCTGTTGGGCGATAGGCAAACTGAAGAGGGTCCAAAGTATCAGGAATGGAGGAGCAAATGTTGTTCTTTATAAGTTTCTCAAAGACCTTCCTGTCTATTGACGTGAGGGCAACTGAATGATAGTCATTCAGGCAAGAGGGGTTATTGTTCTTAGGCACAGGGATGATGACAGATTTTTTAAAGGGGGTCGGAACCACCGAGGTAGCAAGGGACTCATTAAATATGGATGCAAACAAACCAGCGAGCTGAGCAGCACAGGACCTCAGAACACGGCCAGAAATCCCATCGGGACCTGCTGCTTTCCTGACGTCCACTCGCTTTAGGGCCCTCCGAACGTCATCCTCCGACACAGTGATTGCATGATTATCGCTGCTCTGTCTGCAGCTTCCTGATGCGCTGATCGGCAGAGTCACGCTGCCTCAATTGCATTCAAAGAGGCTGTAGAAAGAGTTTAACTCGTCAGCCAGCAACGGGTCTGCTCTCACAGCTGCAGAGGATTTATTTCCAAAGGCACAGATGGTCCTCAGTCCCTGCCACATGCGTCGGGAGTAATTTACCGCACGTGCCAGCATCAGTGGTGCGCTTGGTTATTAAAGGGGTCATATGATGTTGCTAAAAAGAACATTATTTTGTGTATTTGGTGTAATGAAATGTGTTTATGCGGTTTAAGGTTAAAAAAACACATTATTTTCCCCATACTGTCCATTATTGTTTCGTCTCTATGCCCCGCCTTTCTGAAACGTGTCGATTTTTACAAAGCTCATCGGTCTGAAAAGAAAGGTGTGCTCTGATTGGCCAGCTATCCAGTGCGTTATGATTGGCCGAATACCTCAAGTGTGTGACGGAAATGTTACGCCCCTTACCATACTGTGATGCCCTGTCCGGCCGGAGCGACGAGACAAAAACATTAAAACCCATTATAAACGAGGCATTCGTTGCATCCAGTGGGGACATAATCATGGATTATAATGACTTATACGGTCTTTTTAAGCGTTGCGTTGCATTGCGCCGCGTAAACATCAGAATCAGAAAGAGCTTTATTGCCAAGTATGTTTGCACATACAAGGAATTTGTTATAGTGCCACAAGCTTCCAGTACACGGAGACAACAACAACACACAGATAATAAAAATAAGATGTGAATAAAGCCATGTCTGCATTTGTGATCGGAGAAATGACAAACAACAAGCCCTACTCTACACTGCCCAATAAACTCGCTTTAAATATAAAAAAT
>NW_015506726.1:181197-181660 GCF_001515645.1 Sinocyclocheilus grahami
AGTCAGAACAGCCGGCATTGTAGTCTACTCTCCCAGGATCAGGAAACGGTCCTCCATAAAATGTGCTGCACACATCTGAATATTTGGGTTGAACTGTTCTGGAACAGTGTTGTAAATACAACTTAACCACTGATTTCTAGTCGTGTCCGTTGTTGGAAGGTCAAACAAAGTAGTTTCTTTTTCACAGCGAAACACAGCGTCACACACGGCGGCCTTGTGTGAGCGGAGGCCTGCGGGCTAGAGTGAGCGGCGGCTAGCGGATTCGATGAATTGCACGCTTGCGGCAATCACATATGCCTTCTTTCTTTGCGTGAACATTTGGGCGGCATTATGCAAATCTTCCCACATCGTGACGTAGACATGTGGGGGCGTGTTAGAACGAGTCGTTTTAGGTAGGTGTGGTTGATTCATAACTTTTATAAAGAATATCTCTTTGGATTTGAGACTTTAGTCTTTGCAACTT
>NW_015506726.1:182262-205891 GCF_001515645.1 Sinocyclocheilus grahami
GAGGCATTCGTTGCATCCAGTGGGGACATAATCATGGATTATAATGACTTATACGGTCTTTTTAAGCGTTGCGTTGCATTGCGCCGCGTAAACATCAGAATCAGAAAGAGCTTTATTGCCAAGTATGTTTGCACATACAAGGAATTTGTTATAGTGCCACAAGCTTCCAGTACACGGAGACAACAACAACACACAGATAATAAAAATAAGATGTGAATAAAGCCATGTCTGCATTTGTGATCGGAGAAATGACAAACAACAAGCCCTACTCTACACTGCCCAATAAACTCGCTTTAAATATAAAAAATTAAAAATATAAAAACTCTTTAAATATAAAAAATGTACTTACAGTCTCTGAGTCAGAACCTCCAGCATTGTAGTCTACTCTCCCAGGATCAGGAAACGGTCCTCCATAAAATGTGCTGCACACATCTGAATATTTGGGTTGAACTGTTCTGGAACAGTGTTGTAAATACAACTTAACCACTGATTTCTAGTCGTGTCCGTTGTTGGAAGGTCAAACAAAGTAGTTTCTTTTTCACAACGAAACACAGCGTCACACACGTTGGCCTACAGTGAGCGGCGGTGGCCTAGAGTGAGCAGAGGCGGCGGGCTTGCTGCTTACCATGATAAATCAGTGCTGTTGACTGTCTGTGCACAGGTGTATCTACAGAACTTCTATAAATTAGAAGATGCTTTTCAATCCCTGGGTTACATCATAGAGATTTCAGCTATTTTCTTCTTTTTTTATTTTTGGTAGTATGAAGGCCACATAAAAATTTATACTTTTCTTAAAACATGAAATTGCACCATCAGATTTTGAAACCTCATATTTTGTACTATTGCATATAATGAGTATTATTATGTTTATATTGTTATATACTGTTTTACACATTAAAATAAAATAATGAAAGAAAAAAGTGAACAAATGTGTCCTTGAATTGGCTTGTTTATTCTCTCAATGTTTGTAAAGTCATGCAAAATGCAAACTGACATGAACAACTACAGAAATTATTATTATTATTATCCTTTATTTTACCAGTAATTATCCCATTGAGATATAAATCTCTTCTACCAGGGAGTCCTGGCCAAAATGGCAGCACAGAAAGTTTCACATACAGATTAGACACACATAAAGCAAAACAAAAAAATAATAAATAAAAAAAATGTCATCTAACATCATATTACAAATTACATAAAACATTCACAAGTTTCTTCCAGGTAGAACTCCAAAAGATTTCTAAAAATATTTAGAGATGGAATTGTTTCTAACATCATAACACTCTGCATTTCATTCCATAGCCTAGGACCATAGGAGGAAAAGGCAGTTTTGCCAAATTCAGAGCGTACTCTAGGAACAGTCAAATGTAATTTGTAAATTTTCTAGTGCTATAATTACAAGTATAATATGATAAAAGATTACAAATATAAGTTGGCAGTTTACCTAATAATGCCTTGGCAGTAAATAATAACATATGCATTTTTCTCCTTTGGTACAAGGATAACCAACCAACTATTTTGTACAAAGTACAATGATGGGAACGTGAAGATGTGTTTGTCACAAATCGTATTGCAGCATGATATATACTATCCAACTTCCTTAATAAGGGCACGTTTGCATGCATATAAACCACATCACCATAGTCCAACACTGAAAGGAAACAACTTTGGATAATTATTATTTTTTGCTTCAAAAGGAAAGCACTTCTTAATACGAAAAAGAAAACCCAATTTAGGTCTGAACTTTTTTAGAAGATTTTCAATATGAGTATTAAAACTCAACCGTTCATCAAGCCATAAGCCCAAGTATTTATAACTATTTACTCTTTCAAGACAGTTCCCTTCCAAGGTTAGAATAGGTGGAACTGATACTTTGGTACGAGTACAAGTAAAGACCATATATTTAGTTTTGTTAGCAATTCAAACTAATTTCAGTTGTAACAATGAAAATTGCAGTGACCGAAAGGAATCTTGTAACAGCTCTATGGCTTGATTCATAAACTGTGCAATAATAATACTGTGTAATAATATAATTTGTAGTCAACATAGCAGCTGTGACCTGAGCGGAAACCTGATTGAAATTCATTTAAAATATTATTTTCCATTAAAAACTGTTTTACTTGGTCATTTACAAGAGACTCAAATACTTTCGCAATAACTGATAGCCTTGAAATAGGTCTGTAATTGTCTAATTCAAAAGGGTCACCCCCCTTTTAACAAAGGGAGAACCGTAGCTGATTTCCATGCATGTGGAATTGCATTTGAAGTTAAACTTAAATTAAACATAGCAGTAATTGGTTCCGCTATGCAATCTGCCGCAATTTAAAAAAAATAAGGCTCTATATTATCCGGCCCTGCTGATATTTTACAATCTAAATTGAATACAGCTTTGTGAACTTGTGCTACTAAAATAGGAGTAAAAGTAAAAAGCTGAGTAGGATGACATAAATCAACACTCCCTTTTGTTTTATGTTCTGCTAAATTACTAACATCAGAAGTTAAACCAGCAGCAATAAAATGACTATTAAAGGCATTGACAATATTTTATTTTCCCTTTATAATTCTTTCATTTACCTTTAAATATTCAGGTAAACTAATAGAAGATTTTAGCCCAGAGACTGATTTGGTCAATTTCCAAAATGTTGTTGGATCATTAAGATTTTCATTTATCATGTTTCATGTTTTTATGGATTATTGAAATATATGGGTGTTTAAACAAAAATGTGATTGTTGTATTAAGGCTGGTTTGTCTGGAGTTAAATGTTGATCTTTTATATGCTATCTATATTCACAAGGACTTCCCAGTCTAAAACATTGTTTCAGAATGAGATTATATTCATGCTAAAAAGTATTAATTACATTTTTAGATTTTACATAACCACAAAATGGTTAATAGAAATTTAAGTTCTTGTTACACAAACATTCTGATTTTCCTCCTTCTGCATTTTACAGAAGGCCGAAGCTTCCACCACGTAGACTAGCTCTGATTCACCAAGGTCCTCCAAAACGATTCCGTCTACATACAGAAAGGAATGATCTTGATGACAATGGAAAAGTCAGAAAATGGACTTATGGGAGAAAAGACACCAGTAAACCAAACAAAATCATTCTGCTGGTGGGGGAAACTGGCGTCGGCAAGACCACCATCATCAACGGCATGGTCAACTACTTACTGGGAGTGAAGTTTGAGGATGAAATATGGTATGAAATCACAGAAGAGGCAGCTGGAGATCAATCAGAATCACAAACCTCTGAAATCACCATGTATGAGGTCTTTCCTGTAAAGAGTCCCATGGCTCTCACTATCATTGATACTCCAGGCTACGGAGACACTAGAGGACTGGACAGAGATCTGGAAGTTGCTGAGAATTTAGCCACTCTGTTTCAGTGCAATGATGGAGTTTGTGAAGTCGATGCCGTGTGTTTTGTGATTGAAGCATCTAAGAACCGTCTCTCAGACAGACAGCATTACATTATCAGTTCAATTCTGTCTTTGTTTGGAAGAGACATTGTGAACAACATTGTGTTCTTAATCACACACTCTGATGGTCTTCCACCCACAAACGTCATCGGTGCCATTAAAAAAGCTAGAATCCCCTGCAGACAAGACAAAAGTGCCGAACCTGTTTATTTCTTATTCAACAACAGACAGGCTGAAGGCCGTCACACTAAAGAACGTCAAGTTCGCGCTCAAAGAGACGCCTGGGAAGACAGTATGGAAGGAAATAAGCATTTCCTTCAGTCTCTGACTGCAAGGAACAGAAGAAGTTTAGAGTTGACTTCAGATGTCCTGATGGAGCGCATTCAGTTTGAAGCATCCATCTGCAACTTAACACTGCGAGTTCAAGAGAAAGAGCTGAAAATAGCTGAAAAACGCCAGATCCAGGAGGCAATGGTGCAAAACAAGGAAATGATTGAGGAGTGTAAAAACTTCACCATTAAAGTAAAAAAGACAGTCAAACATAAGGTGCACATCGAGAGCAAGTCATGGAAGCACAGGAAGGCAACGACCTGCACCGTCTGTGAGGAAAACTGCCATGAGTTTGACTGCTGGTGGGTTTCTAATCCCAGCAAATGTGAAGTCATGAAAAACGGTTTCTGCACAGTGTGCACAGGGAAGTGTCATCACAGCAAACATGTCAAAGAAGACAAGAAATATGTCATCAGCACCTCAAGCACGATGATAGAATTTGACTCTATAAAAATGGAATATGAAAAAGCTCAAGAACAAACCAAAATGTTTTTGGTTTTAATGCAACATCTTGACAAAGATCTGAAGGATATTGAGGACCAAAAGTCAAATCTTCTGTCCGAAGCTTACCAGACCATCAAGCATCTGTCTCAGATCGCACTAAAACCAGACTCTGCCTTCACTCTTCAGCATCTCGACTTCTTCATCCCCAGAGTGAGGGAGGCTGGTAAAGAAAACTGGGTGCGAGAGCTGGAGGAAATGAGGAGAAAAGCTGTAACTGAAGAAGCAAATAAAGATGCTCTGAGTTATCTGAAAGCTGGTCTGGCAAAACTTTTCCTGCCTCAGCAATGATTGAATCCAGTACAGTGAACAATGAAAGTAGAAGCCTGCTGCTTACCGTGATAAATCAGTGCTGTTGACTGTCTGTGCACAGGTGTATCTACAGAAGATGTGTATCTACAGAACTTTTATAAACCATAGGATATTTTTCGTTACACTAAACAGATTTCAGCTATTTTAATTTTGCAACATTGTCACATTAAAAATGTAAACATTTTCTTAAAATATAAAACTGCACCATCAGATTTTGAAACCTATTCTACAATATGTATTGTGTTTATATTGTTGTATACTATGTTAAATTCATATGGCAATAAAACAAACAAGAACAAATCTGTCCTTGAATTGGCTCATTTACTCCTTCAATGTGTGCAAACTGTAAAAAAAAGTAATGAGAAATTTAAACAGAAATTAAAAACATAAATATACAGAGAATATTTTGTCACAGGGAAGCTCACGGAGGACCCAAAATTAAAACCCACACTGGTTGAAGAGGCAGAGTGTCTCTTATTAAAATTAGTCATATTAAAGATGCCTCCTTCAACACACAGCAGACTGAATTTTTTTCAACTTATTCCAAAAGAAAAAAAAAATGAAAATTTTGAAAATACTTGAAAATTATTTTATTCAAAATGATTTATACAGAAATGTTGATGCAGTCCAAAAGTGCAGGAGATCGGTTCACATAACTGGATTTAAATTGTGCCCATGGCACAGACTCGCACAGGAATTGAGTGGAGTTCTCTCGCTACAGCGGCCACTCTCGCGCTAAATTATTGCCAGGTAAAATGAATAAAAGAACAAAACACATAAAGAGAAGTGAAATAACGTTGTGACGACATTAGGGGTTTAACTTCATCTTTGAGTTTAAGAGAAAACACCAATGATAATTGGTTTGTGGATTTTGTATGCTGAGCCACTCCCCATGCATTCGGGTATATAAGGCGACAGCGTGCATCCACTCATTCAGGTTTTACACTGAGGAATTGATAATGTGTCCCGGCATCAGCGAATGGTTCAAGGTTGTAGCATGGGGACATAACATTCCCTCCATCAAGGAACGAGGGTTACGTACGTAACCGAGATGTTCCCTATCTGTCGTAACTATGAGGTATGTCGTGATGACATTAGGAGTCTATGTAAAACGCCACAACCTGAACACCATCACAACCCTGTGGCACTGAAAATGTTGACAGCCCATGGCGTGTTAAGACAAAAGCTATGTCAAGGTTGTAACCTTCCCAATGCCCCAGCGCAAATTCACTGACCTTGGAACCGAAGGGCACCAAATGGTGAGTACATAGCTGCCGGAAAAGGCCATGCTGTTGTAACATTCACAAAACATTTTTTTGAAAGGGATTTCAGCATTCAATAAAAGATTGCTTCAAATCTTTCCTATTTGTTATTTCAGCCTGGCAGAAAGAAGGGGAAGCGAGCCTTTAGGAAAAGGTCGCTACGGAGGCCACATCCTACATGGAGATACTAATATGGACTGACCTAGGGGGCAGTACTACAAATGGAATAGGTCTATGAGTCAAGTCCTACCTTAGAGTAGGCATGGACCAACTGCCAGAAGAGACTGACAGAGTGGGTCTGTCAAGGGAAGACACAGGTTTACCAAAGGGTAAACCTTACCGTGGAAGAATACACATATGGGGTTACCCACAAGGAATCAAGCCATATGGACACCTAGCCCAGTACAGGGGCTGACCGGGACTCCGGGCATGCTAACACCAGTACTGGGCATGGCATCTGACTGCTACGCCAAGTCTGTCTGCTGGGGGTGCTGGACGATGCTCGATCAGGGTCCGCCGACCGGGGAACTCTACTGGGAGAAGAAAGGCGCTCGCATCCCCGTCTGACGGGGAATGGTGCAGCAAGCATGACACCAGTTCTTACCGCCAATTACCTGTTACCCAACACACGGGAATAAACCGGCTCTAAGCGAAGGTTGTAAAACCTTGCAAAGGTGTTAGGTGTCGCCCAGCCCACAGCTCGACAGATGTCTGCCAGGGAGGCGCCGTGTGCAAACGCCCAGGAGGGGGCAACACTCCTAGTGGAGTGAGCTTTCACCCCCAGGGGGCATGGCTTGCCTTGGGATTGGTACAACAAGGCGATGGACTATCCAGTTGGCCAACCTCTGCTTGGAGACAGGAGCAGTGCTGTTCTCACCACTTCCTGAAGAGCAGTCTCCCACATCTCTGGGTTGCCCATGTCAGGGCCACTTCGTCTTCCTTGAAGACTTAACGACTCCATGGGACACGGGGGGCACTGTCCTCCTGCGTAGGGCTCAACTTGCCAGCCTTGATGATGTCTCAGCGCGGAGGATGCTGGACGGCACTCACGGTGAAAGGAACCGGTTTAGAATGCGGTTGTGAGCCGCGCTCCACCCTAAGAAACCAATCAATGCTCACGGCTGTCTGGGCAAGGAGAAGCTCTCACTGTCACTCTCAGATCTCCCAGAGATCAAATTGAAAGTAATTGTTAAAATTGTGTGTTCCTTAGTAATACAGAACTGCCGGCTAGTGCTCTGGGAGATCTGAGAGTGACAGTGAGAGCTTCTCCACCGGGCCACGCCCCACGGACCTCTCACTCCTCCCATAGCACTTGTTCTGTGCAGCTGCTGAGTGATTGTGCTGGGCCGTCTTATGGCGGTCCCAGCGCTTCAGTCGGTGTGCCGCCAGAGGATCAGATGTTGATTGCAGCATCGGGGGATGGGCTTTTGACCTCTGAGGATGAAGATTCGGAGGGGCTGCCCCCCTCAGGTGTTGTCGCCACTGCCGAATCGGACCCAGAGTTGACGGCCATGCTTGCCCAGACAGCCGTGAGCATTGATTGGTTTCTTAGGGTGGAGCGCGGCTCACAACCGCATTCTAAACCGGTTCCTTTCACCGTGAGTGCCGTCCAGCATCCTCCGCGCTGAGACATCATCAAGGCTGGCAAGTTGAGCCCTATGCAGGAGGACAGTGCCCCCCGTGTAAATATTTAGTACCGTAAAATCCCCTTAAAATACAAAACATTTATAAAAAACTAAATCTTACTATAATTGTCATTGTAGGTCTACATATTTATGTACTTTATGCTTTGTTTTATATTCTTTATAAATTAGTTATGTTTTGGTTTGAGGTTTATGAGATGCAAAATTTATATATAAAATAGTAAAAGTTAAATTAGCCTACTGAAATACCTTTATGATATAAAAGATTATCTAAGTTTCTTTGGCTGTGAATAATAATGTTTACGTTTTAGATGTTGTCGCTATGTCCATATTGTTGCCTGTATGTTTAATTTTCAAATGTTAAAAATAACAAAAATTGTTTTGTTCCTATAAGTAATATATACCTACGTACAAACACTAAGACCAGGCTGGATGTAGAAAAATGTAGAAAAACAAATGCTTGTGCAAAGATCAGAACAAAGATGAGTTTGCTTCCTTGTAGGCACAGTGAGTGTTTCCAGTAACTCACAGAGATAGTTTGATGTCACTCGTCCAGTTGCATTTTTCAGCTTCTAAATATAGAAAGAAAACATTCAAAGTTGTTACACAAATGTTACTCACGGTTACAGTCAGAAAATCATGATAAACCCCATTATTTATTAGTTAGAATACTAATCCTGCTGAATGCTGCTTAGGAAGCTTCAATTGTATTTGATCTGACGGTCTTGACAACTTTGTAAAACAAATATTCATCCTTGATCGAGTTTTTGCACATGCGGGGAAATTCCTGTAGAGAAAAGAAACTAAGCCCAACCACAGGTATTAAGTTCTATTGAACTAAAAACATCCGGCATTCTCATGACGATACCAGATGAATGCATGCTTATGCCAAGTGAAGATGACAACTATTATTTACCCTCATAGTTTTAAAGAAAATAACAGCAGGGGTTGGAGCAACAATTTTCATGCAGCTCTTCTCCACACAACAACAATTCAAAGTGAACAAAATTTGTCAAGCTCCGAATTACATATTTCAAAACAGAGACAATTGAAGGCATATTCAGCATTGCCATTTTTAGTCTTCATTTAAGTGGATTTTCTATTTCATTTTTTAGGCTAATTCTAGTTTACATGACAACCTACAACATTAAGAGAACTCAAAACTCTACTGGAATGAGGAAGAAAACAAACGTGACAATCAGTTTCAGTCTTTGACTCACAAACAACTTTGAGTTTTGTGCTCTAAAGTAAAAAAAAAAAAAAAGTTGCGTTTTAATAATGTTTATTCAGTGCAACATTTAGTCTTTCTGTGGTTAAAAGTACAAAAACCTTATAAAAGACGAAGGATATGATCTACGCAACTGTTGCTGTTCAAACTCTATTGCTGATATTCTCCTAATAAACACTGTCAGTGACCAAACGTTTGTGATTGTCTTATAGACAAGCCTGTATTTATTTTTTTTATTTGGAGATTACATCTGTAACTGGAATTCAGATATAGATTACACTGAAGACGTTTCGTTGGGAGGGATTTCAGCCAGTTAGCCTTTTTAGATAAATCAGCGTTTCCGTAAAACCAGATACTTCACACAGACTGCAGGTGTGTAGGAATATGCATTTATATTTGTTTAAGTGTCTCTCAATGTTTTGACAGGGCTTTTTTTACATAGATGATTTAATGGGTATGTACAAAAAAATTAAAGTGTTTAAAATTAAAATAACATTCTGAAAAGTACTGAATTGTTTTGCTGTAAGCAGACTAGAGAGTGACGTTGAAGCTCTTCTGTGAAGAACACATTTAGATAAGTGATCACCATGAGTATCAGGTGAGTTGAAATTCAAGTGCCTTTCTATATGAGGTAAAATTACTATTGTAAATAAAATTGAAAGTAATTGTTAAAATTGTGTTAAAATCTTCCTTAGTAATACAGATTTTATAAAAACAGGTTTTATAAAAATACAGCACTAGTCATATACTGATAAACTCGACAGATGTTGGATTTGGAACCGCATACTAGCATATTACTCTTACTTATTTTTACTAACAATATCCTTCCTTCTATGCCATAAATAGTAAGAGAAGTATGATAGAAGGTGGCTCCAAGAAAGGCGGCTAGCAAGAAAAATGAAATAAAGGATCATATAACTGGCTGTAAAGTGTATCGTGGCGCCATCTAATGGATTGAATGGTCTTTACCCAGAATAGAAAAAGAAAATGCTTTGATGTATCAGTTATTCAGTTATGTGTAAATTCATAAGCAACTATAACTTGTCACCGATTAAAAATAAATAAATAAATACATAAAATAACCCCCGCAACCTTGTAAAGCTTGTTTCCACCACCAAATAAAAATAAAAAAAGGTAATTGTAACTTTATATCACAATTCTGACTTTTTTTCTTGCAGTTGTGAGTGTACTTCTCACAATTCAGTTTTTTTTCGCAGAATTACATGATATAAACTCCCAGTTAAGTGTTAAAATGTCAGAATTACAAGATATAAACTCACAATTCTGACTTTCTTTTTTTCTCATGATTGCAAGTTTGTATCTCGCAATTCTGAATTTATATTTCGCAACTGCAAATTTTCTTCCCACAATTCTGGCTTTATAGGCTCAATTGTGAGCTTATATCTGAAGACAATAAGTCAGAATTCTGAGTTTATATCTCACAATTCTGACTTTTTTTTTCTTTCTCAGATTAGTGAGGAAAAAAGAAAAAAAGTCTGAGATTAAAAGAGCTGTGACATTAAAAGTTGCATGTTTTTTTTTTTTTATCCTAACGAGCTTCCACATTTAATTGAATCTACGTTAACTGCTTGCTGAAATAACTACAACATTGAAATAAGAGGGCAATATAGAAAGAAAGAAAGAAAGAAAGAAAGAAAGAAAGAAAGAAAGAAAGAAAGAAAAAGTATTAGCTATATTTGCATTTTAATTAAAATGAAAATAACATAAATACCCACACCTTGTCCTAACCAGACCAAGTAGCTAATTTGCCCACATCAGACTGGACACGGCAAAGGCTTCGTTCACACTCCAGGAAAATGTGGCCCAAATCCAATTTTCTATTTATTTATTTATTGTTTGTTTTATTTCATGCAGTGTGAACAGCACAAACCATGGAATCTGATCTTTTTGATTCTGATTTGGTCCACTTTCATATAGACATTTTCACACTGAACGCGAAAATTCTCCGGATGTGTGTTCACTGCTGTGTGTGTGCACTTAGATGGGTTAAATGCAGAGCACAAATTCCAAGTATGGTGGCTACACGTCACTTTCCCTTTCAAAATTCTGTGCGAATGTTCGACGCGATGACGCTTTTGAAGAGTACACGTGATCGCGAAATCGAAAGTGAAAGTGAAAAGCGAGCGCTCATTCAGAAGCGATTTCAATAGCCCACATGCTGATAGTGGCTCCATGTTGCGCGTAAATTATACAATATTAGTATTAAATATTATTGTAATGGTCAGAAATTTGCACAGGGCTCTATAATAGACAAAATGAAAGATATAATGAAAGACAAAATATTGTTTCATATCAAAAAGTTACAAAGATTATTGTGATTAAATCATAAAAAATATAAATAATGGAAATTAAATAATAAAAAAAAAAGTTTCATATGTAATTTTTTATATTTATTATTTATTATAAAATACGAGTATACTACACTTATATCTGCCATTTATTTATTGATGTTCGTGGCAAAAAAAAAAAAAGTAAGAACAGTAGTGTATTTAAATTCTTTCTATACAATTGTTTACCTCCATCTTCATTTTATAGGCAGCCAAGTCTTCCACCAAGCAAACCAAATCTCATTCATCGAGGTCCGCCAAAACGATACCGTCTACATACAGAGAGAAATGTGCTTGATGAATATGGGAAAGTCAGAAAATTTACTTTTGGGAAAAAAGATGGCAGTAAAATAAATAAAATTGTTCTGTTGGTGGGAGAGACCGGTGTCGGTAAGACAACTCTCATCAACAGCATGGTCAACTACTTACTGGGAGTGAGGTTTGAGGATGAAATATGGTATGAAATCACAGAAGAAGCAGCCAGAGATCAATCAGAATCACAAACCTCTGAAATCACCATGTATGAGGTCTTTCCTGGGAAGAGTCCCATGGCTCTCACTATCATTGATACTCCAGGCTACGGAGACACTAGAGGACTGGATAAAGATCTGGAAGTTGCTGAGAATTTAGCCACTCTGTTTCAGAGCAATGATGGAGTTCGTGAAGTCGATGCCGTGTGTTTTGTGATTGAAGCATCGAAGAATCGTCTCTCAGACAGACAACATTACATTATCAGTTCAATTCTGTCTTTGTTTGGAAGAGACATTGTGAACAACATTGTGTTCTTAATCACACACTCTGATGGTCTGCCACCCAAAAATGTCATCGGTGCCATTAATAAAGCTAGAATCCCCTGCAGACGAGACAAAAGTGCCGAACCTGTTCATTTCTTATTCAACAACAGACAGGCTGAAGCCCGTCACACTAGAGAATGTCACATTCGTGCTCAAAGAGATGCCTGGGAAGACAGCGTGGAAGAGACGAATAAATTCCTTCAGTCTCTGAATGAAATTAACAGATGTTGTTTAGAGTTGACTTCAGATGTCCTGATGGAGCGCATTCGATTTGAAGCATTCATCTGCAACTTACAGCTGCGAGTTCAAGAGAAGGAGCTGAAAAAGTCTGAAAAACTTCAGATTCAGGAGGCAATGAGAAAAAACAGGGGAAAGATTGAGGAACGTAGAAACTTTGCAATTACAAAGACAGTTAAAGTTAAGGTTCCCATTGAGAGCAAGTCATGGAAGCACAGGAAGGCAACGACCTGCACCGTCTGTGAGGAAAACTGCCATGAGTTTAACTGCTGGTGGGGTGCAAATCCCAGCAAATGTGAAGTCATGAAAAACGGTTTCTGCACAGTGTGCACAGGGAAGTGTCATCACAGCAAACATGTCAAAGAAAACAAGAAATACTTCATCAGAACCTCAAGCATGACTATTGAGTTTGACAACTATAAAAATAAATATGAAAAAGCCCAAGAAGACTCTAGGAGATTTTCAGTCATAATGGATGATATTGACAAAGATTTGAAGGAGATTGAAGACCAAAAGTCAAATCTTCTGACCGAAGCTTACCAGACCATCAATAATCTGTCTCAGATCGCATTAAAATCAGACTCTGCCTTCACTCTTCAGCATCTCGACTTCTTCATCCCCAGAGTGAGGGAGGCTGGGAAAGAAGATTGGTTGCGAGAGCTGGAGGAAATGAGGAGAAAAGCTGAAGCTGATGAAGCCAATAAAGATGCTCTGAGTTATCTGAAAGCTGGTCTGGCAAAACTAGATCTTTTCTTTGGTGGGCAATGAACAAACCCAGTCCAGATGAAACAATGAACATGTAGGACACTGCTTACAATGAGAAATCAATACAGATGTCTCTCTGTACACAGGTGTTTCACTCATAACAGGCATTACTGGTATATATGAGTGAATATATGCTAACAAATGTAAACTATGTTCTTTTTGTAATACGAAGGTCACTTAAAATATGTTTTGGAAACTTTATGTCATGCCTTCATCATTTATTTCTGACTTTTACCCTTGTTCCAAACTTTTAAATCTTACACAAAGGACTTAACCATAAATAATTTTCAATTTCTATATACAGTATGCTAAAGATGCCAAGACTGTCATTCATGCTGTATTTAATGCAGTAAACCCATATTATAACCTACTATTATACATATTACACTGTGATACAGTATGTCTACTACATTTATATTGTTGTACACGTATGGCAATAAAATTAAAAAGTGAACAATGTTGTCCTTTAATTGACTTTTTTACTCTCATTTGAAACTGTGAGCAGACATGTGCAAACTGACATGAAGAACACAACCATAGCAAACATACAGAGAATATGAACATGCTTTATGTAAAAAAAAGAAGAAGAAGAAAAAGAAAATAATTCATCCTGTACTGTTAACATTATTGTAAAATAATTATAGGGCAGAGAGACAGATTATTTGAATTAAATGATAATCAACTGCGATACTATCAACGCAAAAGAAAGACTTATATTAACTGAACTATGAAGAATAATTATTTAAAAAATGAAAGTCTTGTGTGTATCTGTGGAGCGTCAAAAGTTTCTATTTACAACATATTTTAAATATGTTGAAAATAGGTATTACAAACCTCAGTGCACAATTTGCCACACCACAAACTGTCAAGCACATCTTTCCAGCAAACATACACTCGTTTTCATCCTTCTCTCCACTCTCTGAGGCAGAAGTCTCTAAACTCATCCTTTCCAATCATCCTACTACTTGTCCGCTTGATCCTATTCCATCTCATCTCCTTCAAGCCATTTCTCCTGCCGTTGTACCTGCACTCACTCACATCGTTAACACATCACTCCACACTGGTGTTTTTCCCTCAGCATTTAAACAGGCTCTTATAACTCCACTTCTTAAGAAACCCACTCTTAACCCAACTCTTTTAGAGAACTACAGACCGGTTTCCCTTGCTTTTGATACGGTGAACCACCAGATTATCCTGTATCCCAATAGGGTTGTATTGGAAAATGGCATCTCAGGAACCGCACGCCAGTGGTTTGAGTCTTACGTCTCAGATAGGTCCTTCAAGGTATCTTGGAGAGGTGAGGTGTCCAATTCGCAAAATCTAGCTACTGGGGTGCCTCAGGGCTCAGTACTTGGACCGCTTCTCTTCTCTGTCTACATGGCATCACTAGGTTCTGTCATTCAGAAACATGGCTTTTCATATCACTGCTATGCTGATGACACTCAACTCTACCTCTCATTCCATCCTGATGATCCGACGATAGCTGCTCGCATCTCAGCTTAATGAGCCGAAAAGAACGCACGTCACACCTAAATTCAAGGCATTAATGTTTGCCTACAAAACCACCACTGGCTCTGCACCCATTTACCTAAATTCATTACTTCAGAGTTATGTACCCTCTAGAAGCTTGCGTTCTGCAAGTGAATGGCGTATTATTGTTTCATCTCAAAGAGGCACAAAATCACTTTCATGGACTTTTTCATTAACTGTCCTTAACCATCTTCAAGAAACTACTAAAAACACATCTGTTCCACCTTTATTTGACCCCTAACTCTAACACTTTCTATTCTATTTTAATTCTACTTTATCTATATTTATCTTATTATTATTATTTTTATAAAAACAAACAAACACCAGATTTCTTTTTTTTCTACTTGTTTTTCTTTGTGTGTGTGTGTGTGTGTATGTTTGTGTGTATAATAAAATAAATAAATAAAATAAAATATTTTTGCAGCGTTGAGCAATATAGCCAATCACAGGCATAGCTGTAGAGCGTAATGACCAATCAGTGGAGTGAGATCAGAAACCCGCTCAAAACGGCAGTTTTCATTTAGCGTGTGTCCACTGACTACATCCTTCACGCTCGCAAATCCTTTATAGGTAATAAAACATAGACAATTTGTAAATAAGATATTCGTTATGTGCTTTAACAAGATTAATTGATTAACGGGAGCTTTCGCAAGAGTGAAGAATTCCATGATATCACGATGCTACCAAGTAAGAGACAGCTCACTTTCTGTATATAATCCATTCACAGTTTGAACAAGTTTGGTTTGTCACGCTGGCTGCTAAGAGGACCATCGACCATCGCAAAGATTTGTGAGTTACGACAGCATTTAAATCCAGCAGTGAATCCTCTAGATTTGGTTCTGTCAGTCTCCTTCTAAATTGCGGAGATTGGCAAAGTGATAACCATTGTAACGGATGAAAAACCTAATTTCAAAATAAATCTGTGCATTAATCAGTCTTGACTGAATGCATTTAGTAGTTTTAATATGCCTCTATAATTAGATACTAAAACAGTTTTGTCTTATTTGTAATGCATATTGTTTCACTGGTTGAGAAATTTTTAAAAGCTACATGCTAATGTTTTAAAGTAGCCTATTATAACTACCGCAAAGCAAGTGTACATTGCAGTGACCAGTCTCTCCATGTACAGACCAACATCTTATAAAAACATGCAGGGCGATGAGAGGAGAATATCTGAAAAACAAGACAAAGTATGACGGAAAAGAATCCAGCATAGTCATGCCAGTCAAACATTCTACATAACCAGTCGGTGAAGGAACATGCCACCACACCTGAAACACAAAGAAACCTGTATGCACAAGAAACTATTGTGCCAACACCAACAGCTATTTTCCGGTAGTTCCCAACACTACTGAAAGTGAAAGAATGATCTTACAGACACATATTAGGATCGGATGTTGTGTATTAAAGACAGCAAACTGAGAAACTGAAAGTGCTCAATATACAGTTTGCTGACTAGAGAGAACATGTACATGCAAAAACATCCAAAAACAAAGCTCCCTTGAGACTTTTCCCAAATGAGGTGACTTTTCACACAGGCCTTTATCCCACTTCCACATTTGAAAAGTGGAAGCTTTAAAAAGTAACGTAAAAGAAATGCCACTTGCACGCGCTGAGTCACTCATGATTACAGCGTTTTCATTGTTGAACTCCATCTCTGCAAGTACTGTGCTTGACTTGCTTGTAACATGCATTTGAAACCGCAACATGTGCCAAACATCCTCCCATGTTTGTAATAACAATGATCTGTTGTCAACAACAATTTTGAAAGAGGAAGAGCTTTTTTCTGTCTACCTTGAAGTTTTGGACAAAGTTTATGAAGATGGTGTTTTCTCCAATCAGCGCGATGTAATAATAGTGTCCTCTCTTCATGAGTGTTGGGGTTTGTGGCTCCTGATGCACGCCAGTGAGGAAAAACCTACTGAAGGAACAGCTGAAGATGCACTTATCAAGTGCAAACCAGAAACCTTTTTCAGTAAAGCAGTCTCCATTCTCCATGGTCTACTATTACATCAGGTCTGGAAACAATCTCCATGAGAAGGAACGTCATACTGAGAGCATTGAGATGTTCACCAAAGCTTTGGAGGATGGTGAATCTGGAGAGATTATTCCTCTATATAATCGTGCACTGGCCACTACTATAAAGAAAGACAGTGGTTATATCACTCGAGCATTGGCTGACCTGGAAAAGGCTGACAAGGCTGTAGTTTCATACAAATTATATCTGGCACAGATTATTAATCACATTAAATTACCATGTGCCAGAAACAGAAGGCAATACTTTGCTCACAAAACAGTTTATGATTGTAAATCTACTCAAGATGAACATTCAGGATGCTGGAATGAAGTTGAAGAGGGCTGTAAGCACAGGTGGAAATGTGAGACTGACTGAAAAACACCCACTTTTCCTGGTTGGACACATTATGCTCAGTTATCAAATACTTCCAGATTATCTGATGATGGAGCTTATGCACTTATGCACTTCTCTTTAGACACCATATTTTCTGTCAGTGGCCTTTTGTCAAAAGTATTACAACTTTTGAAATAAGACAAATTGCTCAGACACCTAAACAAACAAAGTGCACTTTCAGTTTTACATGAGCATCAAATACATCTATATTGTGCATATATCTAATGTATATTTCCTAAGAAGTGTTATTCTAATCACACACATGAGTTCTTCCTGATGACACATTTCATACTTTATAATTTTGAGAAGGACATTTCAATTTAGAACTGAACATTATTAAAGAATTTATAAATGTTGACACATTAAAAAGACTTTGTATTTAAGTGCTGTTGTATATTTATGTAAATAACTTAATATATTTTTGATAATATGCTACATGTATACTCTACATGTAAATGCACAGATTTATATTTTGAATGTAATGCAATATGATGAACTGGTGTGAAAAACAAAAAGGAAATGTTGAAGGGATAGTAAACACAAATAAACGCATACACACAAACACACACACACACACACACAAATCTGATGTGATCTGTAAAGACTGTTGATACTTATACCTGGTTATGCCTAATTATCATGGCCAAACTTTGAAGACCACAAACAATTATCTGAATTTAATATTTAGGATGGCCTGTTAGCTTCTTTGCCTCTTCATTTTTCTAAACATTCTTAGATAACAATTACAGCATAACAAATATATATATTTCATGTTTTCTAGATAATGTTTACATTTAGTCAAAAAAAGTTGATTGGTGCAAGACTGTACATCTAATTCAAATCGATTTAAATATTTTATAAATTTGTCGATGTTTATATTTGTTTATGAATGTCAGCCACTATAATGTCATCATGCACACCTGTTGATCTCTGAACTCGGGATGAGCACATAACAGATGCTTTGTGAGGTTTGCTGTGTTCCCTCCTGAAGCAGCTACGTGAATTATGGATTTGTTTGATAATTAATACCGTATTTAGCTTCTGTATTGCTGATTTTCAGTCACTTGAGGATGGTGAAATCTGCATCCCTGTCACGTCACAGTGACTGAACTGCCAATCAATGAAGTGATGGCCGCTTTTGAGCACTGCTTTGTGAAGCTTCGAAAATTTTGTGAAACATTTCTTTCTAAAAAAGTGGTTCGGAGCATGTATCAAACTGCCAAAGTCAAATGATTTTAGTAAATGAGGCTTCGTTACGTCATAACTGTTTCGAAACGTTTTAAGATTTCAATGGTTTATCGACGAGGGGCGATGATTTCTGTGAACCCCTGAATCAGTTCATTGAGATCTCCCCCCAGTGGTGAACCACTCAACCAGCGTCTATGGTTTTTATTCGATCTCGGAGCAGTTTGATCAATTTGTAAACATTTTTAATGATACATTTGCGTAATTAAAAGGATGAGTATTAGTAATAGTCTCTTATTGTCCTGTATAGACAAGCTCTCCATTAAACAAACAAAACAAGCCCTGCAAATTAATAATAATTATTTTAAAAACACATATTATACAGACACTCCACATTTAATGGTATTTTATTATTTAAAGGCACAACATGAAAGATTTCCATAATAAAATATCCAAAAACCACTTGCACAGTGCTATTTATTTCATGCAGTTGTGGACAAAAATGGCGCTGTACAGTTCCATTACAGCTGTCGCGAATAAAATGACAATGAAATGAAAACGAAAAGTGTTTAAGCATTAAGTTTAGATCTGCTCAATATTACACCATGATTCTTTTTTCCACATTTTTACAGTGTTGCACGTTATAACCAATCACACACGAGTCTGTTGAGTTTATGAACGCACCGGCCAATCAGAGGCATTTAGATGAGTCATCGCTGAAACACCAGAGTTTTGTTCAGTGCGTGTGCTCGCATTAAAAGGAAGAGCAGTAGTTAGTAGTCTCTTACCTGCCTTAGACAAGCTTTCCATACAAAAAAAATATATAAATAAATACAAATAATAAAAAAACCCCTGCAAATTAATCAGAATCAGAAAGAACTTTATTGCAAAGTGTACTTACACACACAATTAATTTTTCTTGTTGACAGAAGCTTCCAGTACACAGACAGGTTGACAAGTGTCAAGACACAGATAACAAAAAATAATAATTAAGTGAGTGAAAATAAATATGTAAAATCAATAAATAGACAAAGAGACAGTAAAACGCATAGTCACTAAAGTCACTAACATATGTATCATAAATATAAGTATAGAGAGTTGGGTATTGCTCATGTTTTATTGCACAACCTGCAAACAAGCCTGCACTGGCCCTTTACTTTACTTCACTTAGGGCTAGCCCAGGGGTAGGCAAGTTTGGTCCTAGAGAGTCCTGCAGAGTTCAGCTCCAACCCTGAAAACAAAACTCACCTGCCTATAGCCTTAGTAATCCTGAAGACATTGATTAGCTTGTTCAGGTGTGTTTGATTAGGGTTGGAGTTGAACTCTGCAGGACTGCGGCTCTCTAGGACCGAACTTGCCTACCCCTGGGCTAGCCTAAGGGGTTTTCCCAACCAGGACACAGCACAATGTGTTCAGCAGGTGAGCCATGCTGGCTACTGCTGCTTGCTATTGCTAATTCTCTCTACCACATGGCTTTACTTAAGACAACCTAAAACACTCTAGCATTCCTAGCGGTAAGGAAGAAAACTGCTCACAAAATTCTTATTAACAGGTTCATGTCTGTTTGTTGACAGTCTGCCAATGTGGCCTGCTCACAGAGAGCCTGCGGTGAGCCCAAAGCTATGGACCTCCCCTGGGCAAGCTTGCACCGGGCCTGTTTAGGTTTGGTGTGGGGTGGTCCTAGCCAACTGTGCCCACAAATGTCCCACAAGGACATGTTTGCAGGGTAGTGGGGAGAACATTTAACTGTTCATGAGGTAGATGGCCTGAGGGAAGAAACTTTTCCTGTGTCTGGCTGTTTTGGTGCCCAGTGCTCTGTAGCGCCGGCCAGACGGTAACAGTTCAAAGATGAGTGTGCTGGATGTGAGGGGTCCAGAATGATTTTACCAGCTCTTTTGCTCACTCTGGATGAGTACAGTTCTTGGAGAGAAGGGAGGGTTGTGCCAGTGATTCGCTCAGCAGTTCGGACTATCCGCTGCAATCTTCTGAGGTCAGATTTGGTAGCTGAGCTGAACCAGACAGTTATTGAAGTGCAGAGGACAGATTCAATGATGGCGGAGTAGAACTGCTTCAGCAGCTCCTGTGGCAGGTTGAAGGTCCTCAGCTGGCGAAGGAAGTACAGCTTCTGCTGGGCCTTTTTCACAATGGAGTCAATGTGATTGTCCCACTTCAGGTCCTGGGAGATGGCGGTGCCCAGAAACCTGAATAGCCGCTTTTCAACTGTGGGGCCAGTGCTTTAAACGGGCTGGGCTAATAGCCTCAAACCTGTTGCACCGATGCCAAAATCACGCTGTGTTTCCACCATCGGGACAGAAGTTCCGCTGCACTTCACTAAAACCCGCCCTTTACATGCCCCTCTGGAACAATGTCACGCAACCCCATCACTTCACCAACAAACTAATAAGAAAAACTAAGAAAACTAATAAGAAATAAGTCACTGGAACTAGCGCGATCACAAAATGAACATGATAAAAGCGGCCGTTTGTTTGCATGCTTTGTTAAATATTTAAATCCAAAAGCATCAATGTTTTACAATAATAAGTGATACATTGATCATAATGAATTAATTTATCAGGATTGAAAATTAGTCACACAGAAATAAAGTGGTATGAACATAACCTACCTGTTTATTCAGTCGAGTCTGTTTCTGTTTATTTGTAGTCACAGTAGCCTATAGCCTATATCACATTTAGAAAGAATTATCATTTCTGTATTTTTATAAAAGCTCTCGAACAAAAAACTTGAATTATTGGCGACATCAGAAATGGATATTATATAATAGATGCTGTTTTGAACATTTTAGCAATTTAAAAATATAAAAAAATTATTTTTTTATACGGCACCCCTGCTCTCGACAGACGGCACCCCGGTTGGGAAACACTGAGCTAGAGCTAGTTAAACTTAAGCGGGCTAATCAATATACAGTATATTTCAAGAAACTAAGACTTAAGGTACTCCACTTTTTCAGTTGTTTAAAGACTGAAATACATTTTTCATTTATATTTTAAGTGTAAATTCATGCGTTTCCCTTTAAATACGCACTTCCGATCAGTAGATGAGCTGTGTTTCAACTGTTTGGCACGCAGGTGGTTGTCTGTCGCTAGAAGAACAATCTCTGGTAGGTCTTTTTTTATTGAATGTTGTCCGTTTTGAAGAGTTTATTGTATTTAATTTTTGGTGTTAATTTCATTTTTATTTTCTTTGAGAGTGGTATTATCCTCTGCAGGTATTTGTGTTTCCATCTTACATGAGTAAATTTAGCCAGCTTGGAAGTGAAACTACTTGATTACTTGGTTAATAAAATTTAAACTGAGTTAATAGTAATTCTGTCTTAAGGATATTCTTTTATTTGAATAGCCGTGCGGTAAAACCCTTTACATGGCCTGGGATCCATGTGAGTGGCGTAGTCAAGAATATAGGAGTACTTATTCTCTGTCATACCACAATTGTCACCGTTGTTGTGATTTATATGCAACATCTTGATGTCTGTGTGTGACTATATGATACATTTACTTAAAATATCTCATGCATTTTGTCCACCTTCAGAATAAGGGATAATTTTGGTCTTGGTGCCAGTACTGCAACTTCACAAGGTTTGGTGGCTGTAAACACCGAAAACAAAACTAAAATCACAACAGCAGATGCTCATCTTGTGATGATCACCATCAACAAGGAGCTAATAACACCTGACCTTGCTTTATTTTGGTCTATTTTGCAGTGACTACTGTGTTTCACAAAAACACAGTGATAACAACCAAAGAAAAGCTAACAAGAAGTATGAGGACCAAGATCCCAACTAAAGCAAACACTGTCCATGACAATGGTGACTTCAAATGAAACAAACACCAACATCTAAACCTCTGTTAATTCTCAATAAGAGCTTCTCTAGATGTCTGACAGAAATAAAGTCAATCTATTTAGTGAAGCTGGTGATGCTGTTTGTGGAGTTATGTAATCATCCTCTGCTGAGATCTTGAGAGATTTAATGTTTTTTATTTGCAGCTGATTTTATCAAATGCTCAATCATCAGTTATTTGATCATTTAATTATCACATAAACGTCAACACTGTTTCAGTGAAGATTCTTTTATTTCCATGATTTTTGGACAAACACAGTGTCTGTGAGTTGCTTTGCAATTACAAATGGAAATTACATTGAAATAACATGAGTTTAAATCTAATGCATCACTGAGAGTGTTTATTTGGTCCAGAAACAGTATAAATTATGTATAAATGAACCTTAAATGATGTTGAAAATAATGTCCACTGACCACATTTGAACTAGTTTTTAACCTTGTACGGAGGTTCCATGAACGTCTATATCAGACGTGCAGAACACGTCAAAAAAAGACGTCATAAAAACTTTAATTCTGGCTCCTCAGTGGACGTCTTTTCAACATGTGCAACGTTTGCGTTTTCAAGACGTAACTTTGCCCAATGGGTATATATACAGTGGGGAAAAAAAGTATTTAGTCAGCCACCAATTGTGCAAGTTCTCCCACTTAAAAAGATGAGAGAGGCCTGTAATTTTCATCATAGGTATACCTCAACTATGAGAGACAAAATGAGAAAAAAAAATCCAGAAAATCACATTGTAGGATTTTTAAAGAATTTATTTGCAAATTAAGGTGGAAAATAAGTATTTGGTCAATAACAAAATTTCATCTCAATACTTTGTTATATACACTTTGTTGGCAATGACAGAGGTCAAACATTTTCTGTAAGTCTTCACAAGGTTTTCACACACTGTTCCTGGTATTTTGGCCCATTCCTCCATCCAGATCTCCTCTAGAGCAGTAATGTTTTGGGGCTGTCGCTGGGCAACACAGATTTTCAACCCCCTCCAAAGATTTTCTATGGGGTTGAGATCTGGAGACTGGCTAGGCCACTCCAGGACCTTGAAATGCTTCTTACGAAGCCACTCCTTCGTTGCCCGGGCGGTGTGTTTGGGATCATTGTCATGCTGAAAGACCCAGCCACATTTCATCTTCAATGCCCTTGCTGATGGAAGGAGGTTTTCACTCAAAATCTCACGATACATGGCCCCATTCATTCTTTCGTTTACACGGATCAGTCGTCCTGGTCCCTTTGCAGAAAAACAGCCCCAAAGCATGATGTTTCCACCCCCATGCTTCACAGTAGGTATGGTGTTCTTTGGATGCAACTCAGCATTCTTTCTCCTCCAAACACGACAAGTTGAGTTTTTACCAAAAAGTTATATTTTGGTTTCATCTGACCATATGACATTCTCCCAATCCTCTTCTGGATCATCCAAATGCTCTCCAGCAAACTTCAGACGGGCCTGGACATGTACTGGCTTAAGCAGGGGGACACATCTGGCACTGCAGGATTTGAGTCCCTGGCAGCGCAGTGTGTTACTGATGTAGCCTTTGTTACTTTGGTCCCAGCTCTCTGCAGGTCATTCACTAGGTCCCCCCGTGTGGTTCTGGGATTTTTGCTCACAGTTCTTGTGATCATTTTGACCCCACAGGGTGAGATCTTGCGTGGAGCCCCAGATCAAGGGAGATTATCAGTGGTCTTGTATGTCTTCCATTTTCTAATAAGTGCTCCCACAGTTGATTTCTTCACACCAAGCTGCTTACCTATTGCAGATTCAGTCTTCCCAGCCTGGTGCAAGTCTACAATTTTGTTTCTGGTGTCTTT
>NW_015506726.1:208597-210197 GCF_001515645.1 Sinocyclocheilus grahami
ATACTAAAATAGTCTAAAAATATCAAAGACAAAATACACGATGACAATAATATACCCAATGACCTGAAGGATATGTGTGTTCATTCAAAGAAAGGTTTTCCTATGAATTAATTAGTAGAAAAGTCAATTTCTGCTCTGCCTCTCCTATGGGGACAAAGAGTGGGTTATCCTACTCACATTCCTGGGGGGGTCATAAAACCAGTGATATCATGATTAGTTGTCATGGTGACCAAGGGGGGATGGTGTTCAGCAGAAATCCTGGCATCCAGTTTATTGAGTGAGGGGACTGTGACGATTTGTTAATCTAATGAATAATTGATTTGTTAAATCAAATAAAAATTAGTGTGTCAGATTGGTCGAGACGCTACACAGTACTGGCACCAAGAGCAAAATGATTGCTTATTCTGAATATGGACAAAATGCATCATATAGTCACACACAGACATCAAGATTTTGCACATGAATCACAACAACGGTGACAATCAAAACAAAAAAAGCTTGGGAATTAAGGATGAATTTGTACTATAAAGCCACCCATCATGCATTGCAGCATGGAGCTTTTTTGTTTGTGTTGATTGTGTAGCCAAGCCACTAGGAGGCGCTGTTGTACGCCATGGGCGTTTTATGGTGTAAAACGATGAACCGTCTACCTTTGTATACACTAGTGTTAAAAGAGTTCTCTCTTCTTTAGGAAGTATATGGTGATGATTGTAGCCCTTTAATGGTGTGTGATCAGCTAAAGTCTCAAAGGTATTTATTTTAAATTTTATTGTGAGGCTAGTATACCTAGCATTTTAATACTGTTGACTAATAAATGTATAAATAGTGGTTTCTTTTTTAAATTGTAATGTTTGTTTTTCTTTTTATATTTGTGTAATTAAATTAGCTGTCCTGATTGAGAAGGTTGGACTGCATAACATGGGTTAACATTGTGTTTTGTTTAATGTTTTCTCTCTTTAGAGTTGTTTTTCGGTCCAGCTCAATTGATCACTGTTTTCCCTGCCTTGAAATTGTATTCTCTTGTTTCTGTGAATTGTTTATTTTGTTTTCTTTCACTCTTGTTGTTGGCCCATGACTATTGTTTGGTCCGGTTATTTTACATGCAAACAAGGCCATTACTGGCAGCTTACTGGCAGCTTACTCATAGGGAGGAAGTATATTCACCATCATTCACATGTGTGCTGTGTTTTTTTGTATTTCATGCTTTGAGGTGCTATGTATGAAAACTGAAGTTTGTAGATTGGGGTTATTGTATTTAATTTTTGCTGTTAATTTCATTTTTATTTTCTTTGAGAGTGGTATTATCCTCTGCAGGTATTTGTGTTTCCATCTTACATGAGTAAATTTAGCCAGCTTGGAAGTGAAACTACTTGATTACTTGGTTAATAAAATTTAAACTGAGTTAATAGTAATTCTGTCTTAAGGATATTATTTTATTTGAATAGCTGTGCGGGAAAACCCTGTACATGGCCTGGGATCTCCTACCCAAATAAAATCGGAGTGGCGTGGTCAATAATATAGGAGTTTTCTTATCTTATTCTCTGTTTTACCACATAAACATATATATATATATATATATATATATATATATATACAGTGG
>NW_015506726.1:210372-224346 GCF_001515645.1 Sinocyclocheilus grahami
AGCAAAGGGTCTGAATATTTAGGACCATGTGATATTTCAGTTTTTCTTTTTTAATAAATCTGCAAAAATGTCAACAATTCTGTGTTTTTCTGTCAATATGGGGTGCTGTGTGTACATTAATGAGGAAAAAAAATTAACTTAAATGATTTTAGCAAATGGCTGCAATATAACAAAGAGTGAAAAATTTAAGGGGGTCTGAATACTTTCCGTACCCACTGTATATATATATATATATATATATATATTATACTAACAGAACCAAACATGTATAACTCAGCTTAAACTGTTTTAAGAGTTTTTGTTGCATTTACACAGTTTTGACCAGCAGCCATCACCAGCGCGTTGTGTTTCACACACTTTGAAGCAGTGAATCTCCTTACCTCTTATCCTTGCTTGTCTCTTCTCTCCACCTTTAAATCCTAAATGAGAATCCATCCTACACATTTGCAAATCATTCAATGTATCGACCAACAAAGTGTAGACGTGATTTAAATAAAAGTTTTTAATCAACTTAATTTACTATTGATCACAATAAAATTGTACATAAAAATTAATGATTCCTGAAACTGAATTTTGAGACATGCAAACTGATTTCTGTAAAAAAAAAAAAAACCTTGCTTGTAAGTGCAAGTAACAATGCAGAGGCAGTGTTATTTAGGTAGAAATTATATATACTTTTATATTTTCTGTTAAAATTGTATACAATATTTATATTGATATTTTTATATTTTAATGTTATTTTTGTTTTCTTTGCACACAAAAAGTATTCTCTCAGCTTTGTGAAATTACGGTTGAACACTGATGTCTACTACATTTCTGGGCACGTTTCAGTTGCATTGCTGTCTACGCAGGTTCAGAGAGCTCTCAGATTTCATCAAAAATATATTTTAGTTATATAATAGGGGTGTGAACCTACACTGGCCTCACGGTTCGGTTCAATTACGATTATCATGTCATCAATTAGGTTCAATTCTATATCACCACTGCATCCTCAATTTTCAATTTGACTTCATATGCATACAATTTTGTCAATAAATACAGTGGTTTCTCAAGTTAGTGGTATTACCCCCTGCATATTTTACTGTGCATGACATAATTTACACACAGCGTGTGTCTTCTCCAGGTTGTGCTTACCAGGTTGTTCATGAAAGTTGAAATGTGCCCAGATGTCGGCTTTTAAAGTAGTTGGAGCATGTTTTATTACTCGAACTCGCCTCCCTCCGCCATTAGTTGCGTTCGATTTGAAGCGGTGCTGCGCAGAATGATCAGTGTATGATATCAACCGTGAGAGTGATTCGAAAGCATAAGGAACCATCTGCTCTCTTATCGCTCTTGCGGTACTTGATGTTATACACTGATCATTCTGCACAGCGCCGCTTCAAGCCGAACACACCTAATGTATGCTACCACGACAAATGACGTCAGAAAAGCGTCAGTATGTTATAATCGTTATGGTCTATTACTGAACCGATACCGAATTCTCCTCATCTGCATCGCGATGCATTGTAGCAACGATTAATCTCGACACCCCTATCATATAATGGGAGATTTTGCAAGAATGCACAACTCTGAGATGTCACGATGAATGATGTAAATGACAGCTTGTGTGAGCAATACTGTAAGAATCCACCCGCCAGCCCAAAAAGCAGAATCCAGCAGCCTGGTCGAAGGTATAATGCATATTCGGTCTTTTACTTGCTCTTCTGAATTTATCAGGATTTAGGTACATTTTTAGTCTAGCTCTGTGTTCAATCTGACTCTAGTTTCACGTGATCAGTTTTTAATTAGAAATATTGCTTAGAAATATTGCCTAAACTTAATGATCATAAATATTAATTTAGATATTTGATTATTCCGGACTCAATATTTTCAATTATCCGTTCACTGGGGACCTAATGTCTCTTTTAAGTCTCACGTTGGCCTTACGTGGATCTTACGATCACAAATTCGCCAGTCTGATGTTAGTCAGAGGGTGTAGGTAGACTAATAGCTGTTTTGCCTGCCACCTACTGCTTGCTTATTACAAAAAGTGTAATTCACTTAGTCCTTTCCTGTACAACTTGCTAACCTCAGCGATAGACAGAAATCAGAAGGTCTCCGATGACGTGCCTACTGCTTCTACAATTCATGAGCCTTCAGTTTGAACTATCCTGGCCGTAGATTTGCGGTAACAAAAGCCTCCTCACAGTTTACTAGTCATAATGATTTCAAGAAAAGTTCAGAATAAATCAAATATAACAATTTATTTTTTATCAGGTAACTATGTATCATGCCAATTACATAATCAATTCAAAGATATCAAAACAATACAAGACATCAAATTCTCAAATATAAATCTAAGAGCAAAGGATGCATACCTGACTTCGGGAAAATACACAGTATAAAGTGTGTGGACACATTCCATACTACGGGCTTTCTGGCTACAGAATTGCCATGACTGATTTGCAACTTTTCCTTAAATACTACCAGAACAAAAACAAAGAAATCTTTACATCAGTTGTAAAAACATAAAAAAACTTTTGGTACAGTATTTTAGGTTCCTGTGCTCCAGGGTTGCACCTGGCTGGAGATAGATAAACATTCCAACAGGCTTAAAGGGGGACACATCCCCTCCTCAGCAGAACATAATTCTACAAAGGTTTTGAATCCTTCTCATAATATAAATGACTACTGTGAAATTCACAAATAATTTATTTCATAAGGATACAATATTTACTCGCTTTCACTGTATAATTGATTCACAATTGTAATAAGTTTTTTTTGTCACGATTGCTACTAAGAGAACCACCAGCCACAATTTTGAGTCACAACCACATTTAAATTAAGCAGTGAATGCAGAGAGTGTCATCACCACCAATCAGTGACCAGTCTCCCCAAGTACAGACCAACATAACTTAAATATTGTTTTATAAAAGCTTGCAGGATGATAAGAGAAGTATATCTGAAAAACTAAATATGAGGGAAAAAACACACTGTAAAATCCAACAGTTATTCTAACAAACACTTCAGCGCTAATGCAGAGAAAACACTCCTGGTTTCATCAGAGATTGCGGAGAGAATAATGACTTACAGCCAGATCAGTAAATTATTATTTTCAGCGTGTATTTGGCTTAAAGGCAAGAGTGTTTTATAATGGATGCTGGCTGATGGTGTTTTATATTATGCAGTGGTCAGAGGTTTAGTGATTCTGATTCTGGTGAAGGAACATGCCACCACACCTGAAACACAAAGAATCCTGTATGCACAAGTACTGTGAACAATTGGTTAAACCATTAGGTATTTTCGGTACTTACCAACACTAAACTGAAAGTGAAAGAATGTGCTGACATATAGTTTTATAGTTTTATAGTATTGCTCAGTAAGTCTGTTTTGTCTAATTATACATTAGATTGTTACTTTATTTTTTATTAATTTTTTTTTATTGCATTTTGTGTGGAGTTTGCATTGGAAATTGTTTTGGTGGGTATAATGAAAGTTGTATGCATACAATAAAGACATTCAATTCAATAAAATATTTCTTCAAATCACATGACAAAGACGATTAATATTGAGGGAAATTCCAGAGCATGAGAGACTTCCTCTTCTTATCAATATATAATACAACTCCCTTGAGACTTGAGGTGAATCAAGAAGAGCTTTGCTGTGACAACTCCACATAAATATGGTCACACATGGTGTGAGTATTATAATTAATATACTTAAGTATTGTAGTATTAAATTGTTCTCTTAGAGAGAAAAAAAGTCTAAGTAAAGTGCATTGAGAACAAACAAAACATGTTAGACTTTATGTAGAATAGGCTATTAGTGTAGTTACTGGGATGATCTTTATTTATTTTTATTTTGTTTTATGTATGTTAGTTCAGCAGAAGTTTATTTTACTCTATGTGAATTTTTAAACCACAGACAGAGATGCTGCATTGAGAAAAATATCAAGACTCAATTAACTGTGTTTAAAAAAAAACAGAATCGTCAAGATAGTTACTGGCTATTTGTTGAGGGAGAATGGTTAAACATAACACTAGGAAGGCTATTACAGTTATATATATTTTTACATACTCAAAAGCAGCAACAAAGTTTCACTGTTTCTATGCGACTGGTTTACTTCCGTGATCAACACAGGCTGAATTTGTCGTTTGTAATAGCCCTATGGCTTGATTCATGGACTGTGCTACTGTATAGATAATTGTATCAAGTCAAAACAACAGTATTAGATTCGGTATAGAACTTGCTCAAACAACATCTTGTTTAGATTTCCATGTGTACACTATTGTCGCAAACCACAGTCATCCATGACGAGGACCTGGAACATGACCAAAACAATATTCTTCTGTGGGAACCGTGCATTTTTTATTATTAACTGGTAGAGGGACATAGTGTAGCTTTAAAAATATGATTATTATACTATTAAGCAAAATTAAATGTATACATTTTGAACTGCATTTCCAGAGTTTTGAAAATGGAAGCATCAGGAAAACTGCTGTCATCACGACTGCTTTCCCTGCTGAAGAACGGACAATGGGCAAAAGATGATGTTGTTAAGTTGTTTAAAGCCCTCGTGAAAGAATTTAATGGCAGAAATGTAGATTTTCACACATGGATGATGAGAATCCTTCATCAAGTGGAGATTCACAAAATCCAAGTGTCAGATTTGACTTTGCAAAATGGTGATAAGATTGTGGAACATGTTGAGGTTAAAATTAATAAAATAGCCAAAAACACTGATGAGAAAACACTGGATGAGATTATGGATGAAATTCGTAAACAAGGAAATACTGATGAAGAAATTATGGCACAAGTGAAAGATATTGTGTCCTCTGTGTCTGAATGTCTAAAAGATACAACACCACCACATCTAGAAGGAATAAAGCAAAAGTTATTCAAGATCTGCAAAGCAGTGCAAAATAAAAGCAAGAACAGAATAACACCTCGTCTGACTCAGATGGTGAGCTGGTGCATTCTGGTTCTTTCTAAATCAAGTCGGCTGGTTCAGGTTGGAACAGGAGAAGGAAAGTCGTGTATCGTGGCAATGTTTGCAGCATATCAGGTCATGGTGGGAAACACCCCTGATATCATCTCCAGTTCTCCTGTACTCGCTGAAAGAGACGCTGAAGAATGGTTTGACTTTTACAAGGAACTGAATATCACTGTTGACGTCAACAGCAACAAAACCAAAGACAAAGAGCTGAAGAAGTGCTATGAATGTCAGGTGGTCTACGGTACGACTGACCGTTTTGCAGCTGATTTTCTGAGACAGCGCTTCCACAGAAGAGATGTGAGACCTAACAGAGAGTTTCAGTGTGTTATAGTGGATGAGGTGGACTCGCTAATGCAGGACAAAGGTCTTGAAGTGGTCTACCTGAATAGTAATATGCCTCTCATGGAACCATTGAATGGATTACTGGCTGAAATTTGGTTTGTCATCAACCAGCTGAAGCGTTTAGACTCTGGAGAGATTTTAGGGCACATTCAGCTCTTCTCTGAGGTTCTGTCTGAAATCATGCATGAAAACAAAAACATTGATCATCTCAGTGTTGGGCAGACAGCTGTGGACGCAGGAATTATGCCTATGAAATCTTCAAGACAAAACAAAACAAATGTTTTAAAACAACTAGATAATGCAAGTGTTGTGCAAATGGTGGCTTTTTTAACCATGTTCGTGGGGAATTACCCTGAGTATTTCTTCAAATTATACCAGGAAAATTCTGATGGGTCTTTAAGGAAACTGAATGAAATCAGTCCTGCAGGTAAAAATAAGAGACAAGAAATATCAGTTCTTCTTCTGGGAAATGGAAAATGTCGTGTTATGCACTTTGAGGAGGACTCGGTAGTTACATCAATGGGGAAAAGGATTAAAATGTCTGAATCAGTAAAGGTACAAAATTAATCTAATATCCCAGGGCTTCAAGACCTCATTAATGACAAGGCACAAACTTGGATTGAAAATGCTCTGGAAGCCACCAAAATGACTCTGGGCAATGAATACGTCCTTCATGGAGATGGAGTCCCTCCTGTTGACTACAAATGCACTGGTGTTGTACAAAACAACATGAGATGGGGGGAAGGACTTCAGCAGTTTCTGGAGATGAAACACCAAACTAAACTCTCCAACATGAGTCTAATAACAAACTTCATGTCTAATGTGGGTTTATTCAAGAAATATGCAAATCATGTCTATGGGATCACAGGAACTTTGGGTGACCAAACAGAGCTTGACATGCTGAGGAAGCTCTACAATGGCATTGAGATGTGTAAGATTCCCTCATTTAGACAAAGAAAACTTTATGTGTTGGAGGGTTTGGTGATAGCTGAAGAAGACGAGTGGGTCAGGACCGTCTGTAATGTTGTTAAACATCAAGTGACCTCCACGGTTTATCGAGGTCCACGAGCAGCTCTTATCATCTGTGAAACCATCAATCGTGCAGTTAACTTTCACAAGACTCTTGCAGACACCATTTCAAAAGACAAACTAAAACTCTATGTGAATAACAACATGGATAACTCTACAATAATAGATAACATAGTCCAAGCGGGGGACGTCATCATTGCAACTAATCTAGCAGGTCGAGGTACAGACCTAAAGGTCAGTGAAAGTGTAAATGAGGCTGGAGGTCTGTTTGTGGTGCAAACCTTCTTACCTCTGAACGTCCGTGTCGAACAGCAAGCATTTGGACGAACGGCTCGTCAAGGGAGTCCAGGATCTGCTCAACTCATCATGTGCGCCAGTCATTTCTCTGATTTAGTCAAACTAGTGATGGGTGAAAACACATATCTCATCGACTTACTCAGCCATCTGAATAGTTTAATACAGAAATCACACAGTCTCAAAGAGATTCTATTTGAGGAAACTGTTAATTACTTCCTGGAAAATCACAGCTCTCAGACTCATGATGCAATGGTTTCTGCTCTGATAGACCTCCTAACAATAAATTCATTCCCATCACAGGAAAGCAATCTGGAAAAGGCAAAAGACGCCAGAAATATTCTGGTGAACATTAGACTCTCTGGGTTTCTTGAAAAAGACATTCCAGAAATCATGAATAAGGAAGAGTTTTTTTCTGTTTATCTTGACATTTTGGATGGCGTTTATGAAGATGATGTTTTTTCAGACCAGCGTGATGTAATCGTGTCCTCTCTTCATGAGTGCTGGGGTTTGTGGCTCTTGATGAACCTCAGTGAGGAAAAGCCCACTGAGATGATGAAGGAACAGCTGAAGCTGGACTTGTCGAATGCAAAGCGAAAACTTTTGTGCAAACAGTCCCCATCCTCCATGGTCTACTATTACATCAGGTCTGGAAACAATCTCCGTGAGAAGGGCAGCCTTACTGAAAGCATTGAGATGTTCACCAAAGCTTTGGGGGACGGTATTTGCAGGGAGATTATTCCTCTCTATAATCGTGCATTGGCCACTATTAAGAAGAAAGACATTGACTATATTGCACGAGCATTGGCTGACCTGCAAAGGGCTGACATGGCAATAGATTCATACAAGTCTCAACTCGCACAGATTCTGACATATGTGAAGTCATCAAGTCAAGAGCCAAAAGTGGACGGGGATACTTTGCTCTCCAAACAGTTTAGAGTGAAGTATATGATTGTAGATCTACTCAAGATGAACATTCAAGACTCTGTAATAAAGTTGAAGAGGGTTGAAAGCAGAGGAGGAAATGTGAGACTCAGACCTTCTTGCCTCTGAACGTCCGTGTCGAACAGCAAGCATTTGGACGAACGGCTCGTCAAGGGAGTCCAGGATCTGCTCAACTCATCATGTGCGCCAGTCATTTCTCTGATTTAGTCAAACTAGTGATGGGTGAAAACACATATCTCATCGACTTACTCAGCCATCTGAATAGTTTAATACAGAAATCACACAGTCTCAAAGAGATTCTATTTGAGGAAACTGTTAATTACTTCCTGGAAAATCACAGCTCTCAGACTCATGATGCAATGGTTTCTGCTCTGATAGACCTCCTAACAATAAATTCATTCCCATCACAGGAAAGCAATCTGGAAAAGGCAAAAGACGCCAGAAATATTCTGGTGAACATTAGACTCTCTGGGTTTCTTGAAAAAGACATTCCAGAAATCATGAATAAGGAAGAGTTTTTTTCTGTTTATCTTGACATTTTGGATGGCGTTTATGAAGATGATGTTTTTTCAGACCAGCGTGATGTAATCGTGTCCTCTCTTCATGAGTGCTGGGGTTTGTGGCTCTTGATGAACCTCAGTGAGGAAAAGCCCACTGAGATGATGAAGGAACAGCTGAAGGTGGATTTGTTGAGTGCAAAGCAGAAACTTTTCAATAAACAATCCCCATCCACCATGGTCTACTATTACATCAGGTCTGGGAACAATCTCCGTGAGAAGGGACACCTTACTGAAAGCATTGAGATGTACACAAAAGCTCTGAAGGATGGCACATCTGGGGAGATTATTCCTCTCTATAATCGTGCACTGGCCACTATTATGAAGAAAGACATTGGTCATATCACTCAAGCACTGGCTGATCTGGAAAAGGCTAACAAGGCAATAGTTTCATATAGGTCATATCTGGCATGGATTCTGACTCGGATTCAATTATCAAGTCATGAGCCAAAAACAGAAGGCGATACTTTGGTCACAAAGCAGTTTCAAATTAAGTTTATGATTGTAGATCTACTCAAGATGAACATTCAGGATGCTGTAATGAAGTTGAAGAGAGCTGAAAGCATAGGAGGAGATGTGAGCCTGACTGAAAAACACCCACTTTTTCTGGTTGCGCACATTATGCTTAGATATCCTAGACTCCTGAATAATCTTATGATGGAGCTTATACATACCATGTCATTGGGTCTTGATGAAGTTTTTTCTTTAGACACCATGTTTTCTGCCAGTGGCCTTTTGTCAAAAGTATTAAAATTTGTGAATAACACATTTCTCAAAGATCCCTAAACAAACAAGGTGCACTGTCAGTTTTACATGAGCATTAAACAAATCTCTATTATGCATATATCTAATGTATTTGTCCTAAGAATGGTTCTAATCACACATACATGAATTCTTCCTGATGACACATTTCATACTTTCATACTCATTTCATACTAATTTTGAGAAGGATATTTTTTTTAAGTTAGAACTGCAAATTATGAAAGACTTTGTAAATGTTGACAAAAAAGTAAATACTTTGTTTTTAGTGCTGACAATTGAAAGATATTTTGTTGTATATTTATGTAAATAACTTATTTTTGATCATCTGCTACATGCATGATCTACATGTAAATGCACAGATTCATATTCTGCATGTAATGGACTTATATGAAAAACAAGGACATTTTAAAGGGATAGTTCACCCTAAAGTGTAAATTCTGTCATCATTTACTCACTCTCATGTCATTCCATACCTGTATCACTTTCTTTATTCTGCTGAACACAAAATAAGATATTTTATATTTTAACATGATGGAAAGTAAATCATGTAGAATTGTCAATTTTGGATGAACTGTTCCTTTGAGAAGATCAAGAGTCACATTTCTTTGTGTTAATAGACTGGTGATACTTAAAAAATCATGGTAACATTTATTTATTAGCATGGTCAAACTGTGAATAAAATAAGCAGACAATTCTAACCTGAATTGAATATTTATGCAGGCCAATTAGTTTTTTGCCTCTTCATATTCTAAACACCCTCAGATGTCTGATGAGATGGGAAAAAAAAGGTTTGTATAATTGGTGCAATTAGTACAATTAGTGTACAACTAATTCACAATAGGGGTGACCTTGAATAGTCGACGATTCGATGCTTCGATAGGAGGAGCCTGATTCGACTACCAAACTCACAGTCAAATATTCACGGGGTGTTATGATCATGCCATTTTGGCTATATGGGGGTGCTCAAATGTCTGATTTCACACAGAACTACCGGTTTTCTCCCAATTAGTTAATATACATCCTATTAAGATAATGCTGTAAATAAGAATCTGAAAAGAAAGAAGCTTCAAATAAATATTTTAACGTGCGTGAATAAATCCAACCACCCCTAAATATTTAAGTTTCACTTTCCATAATCCGTAACCGAAAGAGGAGCATCTTGGCGGCAGGGATTTCAAACTTTAACAAGACTCAATCTGACACAGGCAGAGTGAAAGACTGGATTTTTTTTCCATCAGGTAGGGTATATGTGATTTCAATAAATTTCAGCCATTTATATATAGAGTATATATATATATATATATATATACATATATACATATATATACATATTATATGCATCTAGTATAAGATGCATTTGGTTGAGTCAAGCGCTTCACTGTAGTACTATGGTAAATATCTCTTCAGCGTGCAGCGCGATCCGGACAAACAACAATGCAGAATATTAATAACTATGACAGGGATTTTCATACACATAACATTATAATGAGAGCACTATTATAATAAAACACAGTGAATTTTATTTAGTTTAGTTTAGTTGCCGTGTTTCTGCACGCTGTTGCGTGAAGAACGCATCCACAAAAGGAGTTCATTCAGAGCCGCGCAGACACGTTCATGCGCGTTCGGGACCTTTTTGCACATAATGCACAGTAGAAATTGACTTTTCTACTAATTAATTCATGGGAAGACCTTTCTTTGAATGAACACATATATCCTTTAGGTCATGGTGTATGTTGTCTTTGAGATTTTATACTGTTTTATGCAGGCTTATGATGGAAACACTCATGTTCACCATGTTTAGTATCTATGAATTCACCTTCTGATGATCTAAACGAGCGTGTATATTATATGTTGGTACATAAATATTTTTAATTAATTATAACTAGTTATGATTAATTATTCATATTTCCCCATGAGCTGATTTGCTACAGTCCTCTAGGGGTCGCTATGGGGAACACCTTCAGTGTGTCTGAAGCATATATCTAAAAACGACAATAACATTGAAACACGGAAACATGGGCTCTGAGGCTTTACCGTGGACTTTACACATATGGGAACCACTTAGGCCTCTACATATGGAACCCAGCCCTCTACCGGTTCTCACGGATTCGGCGAATGAGGGCCTGGCACCGGACATTCCACCACGTCTGGCTGCCGAGGAGACAGAGGAGCTCGACAAGGCCTACAGTATGGACACTCTGGAGTAGTTTTAGCAAGCCGACACTAAACCGGGGCCTCTCAGTGCCTCTACCTGTTTGAGGTGAGAACACAGGAGGATACCGGCTCCACACGAAGGGTATAGAATCTAGCAAATATGTTGGGGGTCGCCCAGCCCGCAGCTCTACAAATATCTGTCAGCGAGGAGCCACGAGCTAGTGCCCAGGAGGATGCAACACTCCTAGTAGAGTGAGCTCGCAACCTGAGCGGGCAGGGCACACCCTGTGCCTGATAAGTCAGGGTGATGGCATCCACAATCCAGCAGGACATCCTCTGCTTAGAGGAGGAGCCACGAGCTAGTGCCCAGGAGGATGCAACACTCCTAGTAGAGTGAGCTCGCAACCTGAGCGGGCAGGGCACACCCTGTGCCTGATAAGTCAGGGTGATGGCATCCACAATCCAGTGGGCCATCCTCTGCTTAGAGACGGCATTCCCCTTCTGCTGGCCTCCGTAACAGACAAAGAGATGGTCTGTGGTCCTAAAGCTTTGTGTCCGGTTTACGTAGCATCTCAAGGCTCGGACAGGACAGAGCAAAGCTAGGGCTAGGTCTGCCTTCTCCGGGGACAGTGCTTGCAGGCTCACCACCTGATCCCTGAAGGGAGTACTGGGAACCTTGGGCACATAGCCGGGCCGGGGCCTCAGAATTACCTGGGAGTCAGCCGGCCCAAACTCTAGGCACGAATCATCGACCGAAAAATAAATAAACTTGCCTTGCCTTGCCTTACAGTAATACTCTGAATACTTTCAGACTTTCAAAATCCTTCATCCCTTGAATTAAGATTATAATAATTTAATTGTAAAGCACAGCCACTACAAAATTGGACTTTAGCAGCTCTTTTTACTTTGAGATCATTCTGAGGATAAAGGGTTAGTTAGTGAAAATTCTGTCATTAATTACTCACCCTAATGTCATTCCACAGCCCTTAGACCTCTGTTCATCTTCAGAACACAAATTAAGATATTTTTGATCAAATCCGATGGCTCAGAGAGGCCTCTATTGACAACAACGCCACCCAAACTCTCAAGATCCATAAAGGTACTAAAGAAGTCGTTAAAACAGTCGACGTGACTACAGTGGTTCTACAAAAATTTTTCTTCCGTGTTCTACGTCCGAACGCCGGCTCATTATTGGCCAAAGCTGCATATGTGAGCAGCGCGACGCATGCGTGTGATGCCGATGCAGGAGCCATCCAATAATGAGCTGGCGTTCGGGCATAGAACACGGAAGCGCTGGACGTAAACAATGTATGAGAATGACACAGAAGAGAAGAGTTTGTTAAATAAAGTCATGATATTTGTTTTGTTTTTGAGGACACAAAAAGTATTATCGTCGCTTCATAAAATTATTGTAGAACCACTGTAGTCACGTCGACTGTTTTGACAATGCCTTTAGTACCTTTATGGATCTTGAGAGTTTGGGTGGTATTGAGTCATTGGATTTGATCAAAGTATTTTAATTTGTGTTCTGAAGAACGAAGAACGAATGTCTTAGGGGTGTGGAATGATGTGAGGGTGAGTAATTAATGACATAATTTTCATTTTTGGGTGAACTAACCCTTTAACACTCGCTTGTTGGTGCGAAATGCATTGTGGGATACCTGCTGCCTCAAGTTCGCACAAGTCACCTCTTGATGCATCCTCAATAAAAGGGGCGGAGCAAGAACCCATCCGGTGATTTGAACTGCACTTGGCCAGATGTGAACTTTGAATTGGAACAGCAACGACTGATGATGTTTCACAAGTCCACAAGAATGCAAGTACAGACAAGAACGCATATTGAGAAACGGCCACCGTTTGACTAATTTGGGCGGAAGTTACGTGGCACGCATTCTTCCGTGACATCACCAATAAAAATAAATAAATAAACCCACTATTAAAACCCACAACATTTGTAAAACAAAAAACATTGTCATAATATATCACAGAAAAAGGCTGTAATTTCATGTACTGCTTAGTTTGCTTATGTCTTAGAACGACTGTTTCCATGTCGGCTCACTTAGCAGTGATCGTACCTTTTGGTCTAATCAGTGGGGTGAACCAATTTTATTTGCTCATGGCACAACTCGCTCAGGAGGTTTTGCTGTTGTTTTTAACAATTTTCCTGGGAACCTTGCTGAGTCAAGATCTATCTCAGCCGGACATTGGTTAGTGTGCATTGTTACAATTGTTGAAAATTTTTGCATTGTCCTGGGAAATGTGTATGGTTACAACAATTTATCCCAAAACAAATGTTTGATTTCAGAAATGTCACTGGTATTAGAGGAAATGAAAACAAAATATGCTACTGATTTTGTTATATTGGTTGGTGACTTTAATATGGTGTATGATGAGTGGTTAGATAGGTCCTCGACTAAGTATAATATGCATCATTATAATTCATTATTATTACACTTTTGTAAAAGTCAAGGTTTAATAGATCCTTGGCGTGAATCAAAACCCTATCAAAGACAGTTTTCTTGGTTTAAACCTGATGCCTCTAGCAAGTCTCGAATTGACTTTTGGTTAATTTCTCATAATTTTTTGCTTTATTAAAATATATCAAGCATGTGAACTCCCACCCCTCTTATTTAATGGGAATTACCTCAGAGCAATGATTCCTAATAAGTTTATTCACTCTTGTTTCAATTCTATATTATATCTGACATTTCCTTATCATAATGATGTTTTGCAAGCTTATGATAAGTCAACTGTACAAAAATTACGATTACAGTATATTAGCTTTCCAGTTGCTCCTAAAGCCAAGGAAACCCATTTTAAAATATTTAATGATATATATATATATGTGTATATATATATATATATATATATATATATATATATATATATATCTATCATCTGTGTTTTTGAGACGTC
>NW_015506726.1:224469-237121 GCF_001515645.1 Sinocyclocheilus grahami
TATATATATATATATACCTATCATCTGAGTTTTTGAGACGTCGGCTTAATTTAGAAGTAAATGTATTGTTTGTTTTTTTTTGTTCAGTTGACAGAGACAACATATCATTTTTTTATTTTCTTGTGTGTATCCAATATTTTCTGGGAGAATACACAGCAAAAATCCCAGTGTTAAATTAACTCTCCCGGGAGTTTATTTGAGTCCACACTCAAAAGCGTTAAAGGGGTCATATGACACGATTAAATTTTTTCCTTTCTCTTTGGAGTGTTACAAGCTCTTGGTGCATAAAGAAGATCTGTAAAGTTGCAAAGAGTAAAGTCTCAAATCCAAAGAGATATTCTTTATAAAATTTAAGAGTCAGCCACACCTACCTTAAACGGCTCGTTCGAACACGCCCCCACATAGCTCTTTAACAGAGAAACAAATAGAGACATAATTAGCAAAGCATAATTAGCATAACTATTCCAGAGTTTGGGAGCCAAATACGAAAAAAAAAAGCTCTACCTCCTTTAGCGGAATTTGCTATCCTAGGTACTACCAAAAGTCCAGAGTTTTGCGACCTTAGGGAGCGTGATGGATTGTAGCGTGGTAGAAGACTAGTTAGGTATGCAGGAGCTAACCCATTAAGGGCCTTATTATTGGTTATCCAATCTTTTACATTTTTAACACACTCTGTTATCTTAGATAATTTAAAATTTCATCTGGTCTTGTTGAGATATGTAGTTGAGTATCATCAGCAACAGTGGAAACTAATCCCGTATTTTCTAATAATATTACCAAGGGGCAACATGTATATTGAAAATAGCAGAGGACCTAGGACAGTGTTATTGTATTTCTGATGTTATCTATTTTATCAGTGAATAAATTCATAAAGTCATTACTTTTAAACTGTGAAGGGACATGTCCCCCACTATAATTCAGTTACAGTAGCCAAACAAAATCTAATGTTAAAATTTGAACGGTCAAGAGCCCAACGAATGCAAACACTGACCACTATAATGGTGACTTAAACATTTAGATTTTCTCTTTTGGTGATTCTGCTTGTTAACATCAGGTGTCTTCAGTAATGGTCAATCATCACTTAATTAATCACCTAACCTAATTATCTCATTAACTTTAACACTGCTTCAGTGTTAATTTGACATTCTTCAGTGTTAATTTTAACACTTTTGTGTGTGGACTCAAATCAACTCCCGGGAGAGTTAATTTAACACTGGGCTTTTTGCTGTGTATGACTTATTGGTTGGAGACAAAGATTCGATCACTGCCCACTTTTGCTACAAAGCATATTATGTTTGGAATGTTGTTGTGTGATAAAATTAATGAGTTTTTCATAAATGTAATGTTGATTTTGGTTTCATTCATAAATGCAAATGTATGAAGACAAGACAAGTCGGCTCTCGTCGGGCTCACACTGCTGGCAGTTTGCCCGATTCAACATGTTTCGATTCAACAAACTCTGATTTGGATGTTCAGTTTAGCGAACGAGTGCCCTAGAATTAAATCGAAAGTGATGAAAACTAAGGTGACACAGACAGAAGACTGTTCTAATATTACGTGATCTTACACAAGCAGTCCCCATATGCAAATATTTTCATAACAACATGAGCATCTCAAATAAATAGAGTTATCAACATAACTGATATTCAAAATTGTAAGTAAGCGCTGCTTTGTTTACGTTTCGTACATCCTTGTTTCAGTTTCTCCTTTTGAATGATGAATATATAGGCCTACTATTGATAGCTGCTGATATAGACAGTTAATTCCTCTCATGCAGGTGCAGGTTCCTGACGTCATCAAGCAGTAACATCTCTACGCATTTCGTTTCTAACAACTCAGTGCAATGTTGTATCAATGAAAAATTAAAATAAGTAATTTGTGTCAACACATATTGAAACATTAAAAAAATGTGGTTATTTGTGTGAAATCATATTGCTGATTATTACTATATAATTCACTTAAGTTGATGGTGTTTGTGGTCACAGTTTAATTCTGAGATTCTTTGTCAGATACGACTGACTGACCAATATTGACTAGCCTACAACTTGGATAAGATGACAAATTGACGATTATTTACCTAGTATTGCTAAACTGTATCATTTTAAGTGGGGGGAAAAATCTAAATAACCTGCATCTTGACATTTTAATTGAGTGTTTGTGAGTGTGCATATATAAGGAGAAAGAAGTAATATAAAATCTTGAAAATATTTCAGTATATTTAATGGTCACACTGAATAATTCCAAACAACTACACAATGTATCCAAAATTACTACACCATTCTAAATTTCATATAAAATGCCATGGAATGTAGACTCTCATATGCTCCTCCATTGTATCAATCCAGTAGGAGATAATTCGGCTTACTACACTCTGGGACACATCAAAGCATTCAGCAAGATTTCCTTGAAGTAAATTCAACTTCAGCTTCATCATGGTCATCAGAATTTGATCCATTATGTGCATCTTGTGTAGAATTGCTTGAGATATTTAACATGTTCTTTAAAGATACTAAGGGTGAAGCCAGTGTACAATAAAGAGCTAGTGCCATTCTTGAGAATGGCAAGGGCTAAGGGATCTTCACTGTGGGACTGTGTTGCCTTGTGTAACATTATTTTATCCCCTGAGGCATAAGTGTGGTCTGTCAGTGCATGGACCTCCCACTGAGTGCAGGCATCACTGAACTGAAGGGGCAGCTGCAATGGCTGTGTTTGTGTGGTCTCATGGTCACCTTGCTCATCATCTGCAAAACACAACACTGCAGTCAGTCAGATGCTCAGGAGAAACTGATCAATTCTCCACACCCCATTTACAAAAGGTATTACAAAAAAGTAGCAAAAGTATTTTGTACATGGTGTTCCAGTCGCAGTACAGTGATATATTTATTCAATACAATCACAGTACCTGGCTTTAAGGGATAGTTCACCCAAAAATTTACATTTTCATCATTTACTTAACCTCGAGTTGTTCTAACCCTGTATAAATGTCTTTGTTCTACTGAACACAAAGGAGGATATTTGGAATAATGTTAATGTCCACATTCACCTCTGGTGTGTGGATTATGGTCAAAACAAATGTCTTGCAGGTATTTTTTTACGCTTGAACCAGCTATTATGACACCCCCTAACTGCACAAAGTATGCCAGTCTTTCTGTGGTCTATATTAAAAGTATTCTAGCCTGTAAAATCTACACAGTGAACGAAAAACCTTGGAATCACAATACAACTACTACTAGTAAAAGTGCTTTACCGGAAATCTGACACATTATGGCGGTGCCCGCGCTTAGGTGAAAAATAAGGTAAATACGCTATAGTTGTGCTCGCCGCCACCACCACACACACAAGGCTGGCACAAAAATAAGACAGGCACAACTCCCCAGGGAGGAGGGAGTGAGAAGCCAGTAAACACCTTTGCTACCCGAAGAGCATGACCACAGCATACAAGAAAGTAACAACACAACGCTAAAACATGCTTTTATAAAGCATGTAACGCACCTCAATCACAGAGCCGCTTCGTTGTAACTCCGCACAGGTGTGCTCAATGTCAAGACACGCTCAACTCCAGTGGCCATGTCTACCCATTTGAGATGTACGTGGAGTGTTCAGATCCAAACAAATTCTAATGAGCTACCCAGCAACAAAAAATACTAGGGACACTCAACCCATCACACATGCATCATTTGTTAAACAAATGAGATGTTCAGACACGTTTATAAGTGCTACTGAAAACTCATTGTTTCGGTGAGCGCTGCATCCTGGTTCTATGCAAATCTTCTATCCTTACGATACCCATTATGTGGGTGTCAGAGCACATTTCTGAAAGCACATGTATACAGTATGAGGATGTGTTGCATACTTGCCTAGAGGTTGGGAAGAACTTAATTCTTCACTGAACAGAGCAGTATTTTATCTGACAATTATTCAGCCAGACGTTCTTCACAGACTCCAGGTGTGTACAAATATTCATGCTTCTGTATTTATAGCAAATTTGTGTCTTGTAATTATTTGACAGGGCATAATATTCCTCTTACACACATCTATAAATAAACTGATTGCTAATGTACAAATAATGATACATAAAACAAATCTGAAAAAGCTATTTTTTTGTCAGCAGGTAACTACTCAGATATCATGCAGAGTTCGTTTAAACATGTTTAACAAATTCTGATCTATGTCAGATTTGAATACAAAAAAATTCTGATCACTGCACCTGCCTGTACTTTGCTGAATAGAGATCTCTCCACCGTCACCAAACTTTAATAAGCAATATAGAAAACAAGAATTAAGTTTAGTAGGTGCATTATAACATTAACACCGATTGTTGGAGTATTTCAACAGCAGAGTCTGTTATTGCCTTAGATACTACTGACCCGTTTCCACCGAGATGTTTGATTGGTTTGCTGAGGCGGAAGTGTGTTGTGTAAAACTGCTCTGCCACTAGAACAACAACTAGATTTTTGGAGAGGGGATAAAATCATGATTAATTTGGGAACTTGCTCATATTCCAGTCATGCACATCTGTGTTGATTAAATGTAGTTACTGCCATTAAAACAAAAGAGTTCAGAATCACTAAAGTAAAGTAAGTAAATCTACAATATTTCCAGAAGATAATATCAGGAGTAGAATATAAATGTCAAAATCTATTTGGAATGTGATGACAGGAATATTCTAATAGCAGTAGGTATTTTTTTATATTTTTAAAATAAATGATGCTGTTAAAAGTAAGTTACTAATGTCGAATTTTAGGATTAATTATTGTAACTGAAAATCATATTTAGGTCAAAGCTATCAGTTGTTTGTGAACTACATCTGCTGTAAAGTGTGATCTGTTTAAGCCCACTGAAATGCTTGAATGCAGACACATCAACATCAGAGTCTCTATGTTGTAGGTAAAAAAACTTTAAAATAACACAGATTAAATACAATAACTCATGCAAGTTCATCTTCCCCGCTGCTGTAACGTTAGCAGTTTTACTAAAATGCTATGCATTTAGCCCTATGTGATATCTGTTCTTATATTGTTTGTCAGCACATATAGCCTAAGTTACTATGTATCTGCATCAACTAGCCGAGTAGACAAATGTTTATTCATAACCATACTGAAAATAAGTCAATGTTAGCTGATGCTAACTGTCTAGCTAACGAGCTTGCTGGTGCTAAGTTGAGGTAATGTTTAGATATAAAGTCCAAATATTTTTATTCAACCACCTAGATAGATTACATCTGAGGGAAAGAAAGGATGTGATGTTCAGAACATGGTAACTACAGTAATTATCAAAGTGGGAGTGATGCCCTCTGGGGGCATTTGGCCAGCGGTGTTTTTACACCACAGACAAGGTTTGAGAAGAAAAAAATCATTATGAAAATCTAACTATATTTTCCTTATTATATTCATTATTTCCTTATTGGTTATTTTGGGAAAATCCCAGGTATTTTGAGCAGTAGGATTATACAAAAATATATGCTAATATAAAATTAAATGATAAAAGTAGCCTATATAAAACTGCAAAATAAACATTCATCTATCGGTACTTTTTACTCAAGTACATAAAAAAATCAAGTACTTTTGTACTTTCACTCGAGTAAAATTTTAAACTGAGTACTTTTACTGGAGTAATATTTTATTATACGTATCTCTCACCAATGAGCAATAATAGTATACCATCTCTGTAGCTCATTTCTAATTGTATAATCTGATGGTGTTCAGCACTTTCCCCTACACTTTAAATATTTTAAAGAGGACAGTATTGACGAGTATTAATATTTTGTGATCAGAAATTCAATAGCAGGTATTAAAAAATTTGGATTTAAAAGGAGATCTTACATTATTTAATTTTATTATATGCTCAGCAGTTAAGGGGCTCGGTAAACAATATTTTGTGTGTGCATTTGACAAGTACTTTAAGTGGCAGTTACAATGTTTTATTATTTATTTTTTCTCTAAAGATGAATCACTATCGCCAACTTTCTGATGCCAGTGATGCCTCAGATAAGAGCATCGGACAACCTCCTTTATTCAGCGGTGAGTAAATTTCATGGTGAATTTGAGCAACATCCCTTTTGTAAAAGGATTAAGCAGTAAATCACCATCAGAAATCACAATCTGCATATAATAATACAGTAATAATTGAAACATAATATAATTCAAGTGTACATATGTTGCCAAATAAATAAATAAATCAAATTGGTACATGTACAACATGCAAAAAATAGGGTTTAGTTTCTTCATGTTACAAAAAAAAAAAAATCACATTATATTAGTTATGTTCATAAAATACGACACATTTAGTTTTAGCTGCATTTTAAACAAAAAACAAACTAACAAAACCAAAATAACATTAATATAGGGCACTTCTGAAAACTAAAATGAACATTCATTCATTCATTTTTTTTTCTGAGTAAAGATTTGTGTGTATTTGTACTAAACTTTATTCTAAAAACATTATGGCCTCGATACAAGGCAAAGCTCTTTTTTTGTTCTTCATTTAGGGGTAAAAAAAATTATCTAAATTAGGGCTGTCAATCGATTAAAATATTTAATTGCAATTAATCACATGATTGTCATGAGTTAACTCGTGATTAATCACAACTTAATCACACATTTGTATCTGTATCTGTAAATGTACCTTAAATTAATACTTTTCAAGGTTTTAATACTCTAATCAACATGGGCATGTACAAATATGGAGGCTTTATGCAAATGTATGTTTATTATTAGTGAAACCATAGTCAGCATAGAGCATGAAGACTAGACATGTTTCAAAGGTCATAATGCTTATGTCTATTAGACACATGAAAAAAAAAAAGAATATACAAATAGCAGGTTCCCATTACTTCTTTCTGTGCACTGAGCAATACTTACACAAGTCTGTTTACACTATTCGCACGACAGGGCAGCTCACTTCTTCTGAACATGCAAAATGTACATTTATTATTTATTATTACATTTGATTGCCTCTCTGTGCCCACATACTATATTTTGATGCAGCTAAATTCTCAATAAATCTGTTTTCATTGAAATATTTGACTGTTTCTGTTGTCAGACATCAGAATGAATATGAAATATTGACTGAAACGTGACCCATTAAGACTACACTCTTTGGGTCAAATATGGACTAACCCAACTTTTGGGTTAAAAATTTAACCCAACGGTTGGGTTAGTCCATATTTGACCCAAAGTTAACCAGCTCTCCCTTCCAAGATGTTAATCTGCACAAAAATCCTGATAATCAAGCCATCGTCTGATCAAATCAAATAGGCTACGCATAAGATAAAAACAATAACTGTGCTGTGATTTCGGCTATACTTGCATGTAAAATTAGAGAAGCAACATAATAGCCTATGTGTTTTAACTGAAAGCGCTGCTTTCTTAAACTTTTTATGCATTTTGACCATTCATTCATGGCCGCTCGCTGAACAGAGCAGACACAGAGACAGGTGCGTGCGCACTGGGAAAGAGAGACCTCGCGCTCGTGTGGCAATACCGGCGAGTCTCAGAAACTAAATAAGGTTTGGGCAAACTCTAAAGATGTGTCGCTAGGCGCTTTTTGTGAAAAAAAAAAGTCACTAAAGGGGTCCGAAAAGTCACTAAATCTAGCGACAAAGTTGCTAAGTTGGCAACACTGTGCATCTCCATTTCTCCTAATATGGGTTACCCTTACCAAAAAGTAGTGTACTTCAAGTTTATTTTAGTAAGTATACTTAAGTAAAGTTCAAGTATATTTTTAAGTATACTTTATGTAGTAAGTATACAAATATCAGTGTACTAGTAGTATACTTGTAGGTGTACTATTTCAATACTCTTTGGGACTAAATCGGCACACTGTCTAGTATATAAAAGGATACTTTTAAGTATACTTTAAGTATAACAGTAGTTTACATCAAAATGTTTAGTTTGTACTGCAACTATACTAAAAGTGAACTTATATGAATACTGATAGTTTACTAATTAAATACTTGTAGTAGCATTTTTAGTACACTTTGAAGTATAGTCTTAGTAAACTACTAGTTTAGTAGTTTTATACTGCAAGTATACTCGTAAGTTTTCTTTAAGTGAACTTTACATCATACTTTAATTATACTACTATGTCCCTATTTAGGTATTAATTTGTATATATTTTGTTATATGAATATCTGAACATACAAAACATCAAAATAAAGAACAAGGTATCTGCTTGTAAACAAAAATATTTGCATTCTTTTTTTAAACACTTGAATGTGGGTAAGTTTCATAATAAATAAATAAAAAAAAAACATTTTGAACAAAAAGCTGAAAAAAAGACTATGAATTGGATTCAGAAAAATAATCAAAACATAGATAGAGTCGATCAACACCCAAAAGCTTGACAGTCATTATTACCTCTTCATGGGTCGACATTACATCAACTTTACACAGTTTTGATGCTGTTTTATGTCTGAGGATCGTGTTAGATTACATGTGGAGGGCATCTGTTGTTTCGGTTTCTTCTTCACTTGTTTTTTTTTGGAAATTATGTACAGAAAATGCGTACTAGCGCCCCCTACAATATAACAATGAAAACACAGATTCTAGGAACACAAGTATAGCTCAAATATATTTAGACTTTTTCTAAGTAGGCTATAAGTCAAGTATACTTAAATGTAATTTTAAGTATATTTCTGAGAAGTATCTAAAGCCCATTTCTGAGAAGTACATAAAAAGTAGACAAAGTATACTTTCCTATTTTTTAGTTTAAAAGAAGTATACTAATAGCCCACTTGAATAAACTTATTTTTCGTAAGGGTAGGCCACGGGTCAAACAGAACATGCGCGCTGCGTTAATAGCGCGTTAATAAAATGAGTGCCGTTAAACTGAATTTGCCTTAATGTGTTAATTTTGACAGCCCTAATCTAAATACATGACCAGCTATATACTGTTAGCAAACATCCCAACGTCGCCCACACCGATGAGAGCAGTGTTTAGACAAATATGAAAATGTGCTTAACTTTTTCCATTCAATTAGAAAAAGTAGGAGCCACTGCCGGTTTCTTCAATATTGGGCAGAACTAATGCAAAAATGGGAATTTCATTGGCTAATGCTCACCTATTACTGTCCATGTTTTTATTTAAGCAAATAAGTCTGAGCGAACACAGACAACGTAAATACAGTTTTTCTCAATTGCAAAATGCATGTGGTTTGGCACGTGTGCAAAAAAAAAGTAGCCTATGTCCCTCTAGTTTCTTTTTTTTTTTTGATTCCTTGTTTGCTGAATACAACGCAAAATCAACAAGGTCACTTTTTTTTTTCCCGCAATCCTGCATAATTTGTCATTTCACTTAAAATATATTTAAAAAATATATATAAAAAAAATAAAAGACCTCACAAAAAATTAATTATGATAATCTAATTGTATTGATTCTTATTTGTAATGCATTGTTTTCATGAGGATGCTGTCAGTGAGTGGTTTGTGTGAAAAGTGAAAGCGAGCCTTTCTCACCTGCCATCTCATGTAAGTGCTAATCGGGTGAAGCGATTAAGGAACATTTGATAGAACTAAAAAAAGACAATTTAAAAGTAACAGTATACCATGAAAGATAACTTAATTTGGCACATACTGACCGATGTCAGCCTGGCTGCGGGTTTCTGTGTGTGCGCCTGCCTCTTGTCAGCATTTGCATTCTTAGGCGCTTTCGCACAGGAGGAACCTTTTCACAATTCCTAGAACTATTGGTGTGAGTACCTGCTTTTTGTTGTGTTTGCAACGCAGGAACTAGGAACCAGTTTAATTAAATAAACTTCTTTTGGGGGACTAAATTAGCTCCTACACAGTAAAATCCCTGGAGTTAAATTAACACTGCTCGTGTGTAATGGGGTCAACTCTACAAAGTGTTAAAAACTGAAGGGCTGTTTACATTACACCATTTTCAACTGAAAACTTTTTATGCATTTTGGCCATTCATTCATGACTAAGCGTCTATTTTTAGATACTAAAAAAGCAGTTTTGTCCAGTTTATAATTTGTGTCATTCTTCACTTTTATTACTGACAGTTCACTTGACTTTTTAAAGCATAATTGAAGAATATTTTAGTATATTAAACTTACCACACAGAAAGTGTACATTACACATGGTGTAATCCATCAGTGAGTGAAGAGTATCTCCATGTACAGACCAACATTACATATCTATTGTGTAATAAAAACATACAGGGAGATAGGAGAAGAATGTCTGAAAAACAAAGCAAAACATGAAGAAAAGGAAAACAGCATTGTAGACATGTCAAACAGTCTACACCATAAACAATCGGTCGGTGAAGGAACACGCCTCCACACCTGACTGAAAGAAACCTGTATGCGCAAGGAAACAATTTTAATTTCAGTACTTACCAACACTAATGAAAGTGAAAGAATACACTGACAGGCAGCATAATCATGACACAATGTCTGTATGTCAACAAACAGAAAGGTGAAATAATATAAAATTAGCTTGTTGACTGGAATTTTAATGTTGAATTTTTTTTGTCATCATTTTATTTCAGCTATATGGTTTCACAGATTTGCATAAAACAAGAAAATAGAAATAAAAGTACAGCAGTTCATGTTCCTTTAAATCACGTGACAAACTAAAGCTGATTAATATTACTGGGAATTCCAGAACAGAATAGACCTCCTCCTCTTATCCAGATATAATGCAGCTCCCTTGAAACTTTTCACAAATGACTTAAAAGAGCTTTGCTGTGACAACTCTACAAAAATATGGTCTCAAATTATGCAAGCATTATAAATGATATGTTCTTTATGTAAAAAAGTAAACTTGCATTTATCATATTTTTATAGATGTGTTTGCTTATGCAAGTAAATGGAGCAGTATTCATTTTGAAAATGGAATGGAAATATTTCTTGAGGTACAATGGTTCAAAATAACACCATGCATGCTACTAAATTATACATTCTTTACATATGAGAAGATGTAAATGTGTCTATGTGACCGATTTACTTCCTTAATCAACACAGGTTGAATTTTGCCAATAATTCAATCTTACAGTAAATCAAAGATTTAGGCAATGAGTGCACTATTGTACAAAAAAATACTATTTTCCAATTATTTTAAAATATATTGGACTATTTGATGCAAACACACATTTTTTTATTTTTAAATTGGATTTTTTTTTTAATTAGGGGGAAAAAAACGTTTTTATTATTTGAACAAAAACTTCTACATTTTGTTAATGATCTAGGAGAATGCATTCACTTGTGTTTTCTTTTCCCCAGAAATAATGGAATCACCCAATCACTCTCACCAGTGCAACAGCATGGAGCAACCTCACAGAATGTTGTAAGAAAATGCTCATACGCATTACTCACTTGATTCAGAGGATCAGAATAATTGAATGTTTAAAGCTACACTATATAACTGTTTTTTGATCAAAATGCAAAAGAATCCTTTTCCAATCCGTGTCCTTACCGAGATACACTTCAATAAACATCTAATAATGGTTTATATTTTAGAGTGGTCAGGATGGATTTGTGGGAAACTGCATACATACAGTCATTGCCAAAAGTTTTGGCAGTGGCATACATTTTGTGTTTTGCAAAGTTTGCTGCTTCAGTATTTGTAGATAATTTTCCCACGTTTTTATGGAGATCTGGGCTGCGTTTCTCAATAACGATTGATCTTAGAGCTTAAGAGTGTCCTACGAGTCATTTTACGATCGTTCGTTATTGTTTCACATGTGTTTCCCAAAAATGCACTTAACACAATCGCACCTAGCCGTGCTTTAAGTGCTACTTAGGAGTCGCTATCCGTTTGTCAAGTGCTGAAATGTCATCTTATAGAATGGCTCGTAATTGCAGTAAATGCTCGTTTATTTAAATGCTAACCTAATGCTGCGTTCCAGACAACTCGGATATAATAACAATTATATTATATTATATATTTATACGTATATTATACTTTACATAATAATATACAATATACTTTATACAAAAACAATATATTATAGTATATCATATTTATATAGAGACGTTATTTTCGGGTCCAATACATTGGTTTTCGTGTAAGTCAGCAAGTCATTGACAGATTTTTCTCCCCAGTCTTTGAAGCATATTTCCTACATTACTTCTTTTATTCTTTTTTTTTCTTTTTTCAGTCATTCAATTTAGATGTGTGTTTCTATTTTTTCTGCCCTTTTTAATTATTTCATTTATAAATTCATAAAAAAATGTTAAAAAAAGAGTAATAAAGTGTACAATAAAGTACAATCATATCCTTATATTATAATCAAATTGCACTTAAATAAAGTTAAAGGTGTAATTTACTGATTATCCTGCAGGTGGCCGCACAAATCTGTCTTCTTATGATGAACTTAGGGCTTTATGATTACTCCAGAGAACTCATAGAGCTTGTTGTGGATTTTTCTTGGGTGCGGCCAATGAAGTGGAGGAGCAGAGTTCCAGATGTCAAAATAAGACTTTATTTAACAAAGAAATAAAGCAGGGAAGACAGTCACAGCATACCAAATCATTCCAAAGTCTTTGTTTGTAAAATTCTACTGGAGTTGACATCTTTGAATTTTGAGTTATCAATCTGTTCAACACAATTAACTATTATTATTAATTTTCCCTTCAGTAATTTACCTCTCTAATCCCAGTATTTCTAATTACTAGCTAATTTTCACCAGGCTCATCAGACGAGGA
>NW_015506727.1:0-5274 GCF_001515645.1 Sinocyclocheilus grahami
TTCATTTGTCCATTAACAGCTGAGTTTGTGTAAGATGTTGCCCTATACATTGTTGTCACTGAGAATACTTATTTCTTTGAATAAATATAAGAGGTGTGTGATCAGTTTTAAGGTTTGAAAACATAGTTATGAATGGATTTGGATGGATCTCTGTTATCTCTCTTTGTTTCACCCACTGCTGCTGCGTTCAGAGGTCCTAAGGAATTTTTATGGCAGTCACAGGCCAAAACCTTAGGAATCAGTCTGTTGGTGGGTAAAGGGCAGAAACTGCATTTTGACCAATTAGATGTCCTGTCCTTCCCGGGCTTTGTACAAAAGGTCTTCTTCTTGCCCTCAAGAGGTGTCTGGCTGTTGTCCTATAGCATCTTTATCTGATGGCGTTGGACAATTTGCTTATGTTTGTCCACCAAGGTCCAATCAAAATGTAGCAAACCTTTGTCCACTATTGTGGTCAGAGGGGGGCCCTGCCATAAACTGGGCCTTGCAATGTGCTGTCCACTACTGAAGTAAAAAATAATTTATATACACATAACATAAAAATGAATCCTGTGTGACTGATTTGCTTCAAATTGGGTGATTTTAGGTCATTGTTTGGTTGTCGGAAATAGTAAGATGGTGGCACAAACACTTCCGGTGGCTTCACCACCTGTCAGCAATGCAATGAGCAATGAGATTGCAATGAGCAATCCAGTCATTATATATAGATCAGTGGGGAAACTTCTATTTCTCCTGCTCCAAAAGCACCTCCTGCTGCCAGAGAATAAATTTGCATTTTTAATAAGCTTGTATGATTTATGCAGCTAACATAGTTAGCTTGTTATCAGAAATAATCTACTTTAGAGGGACTTTGCTGTTGTTATTGATTTTTTGCAGAAGTTAAGTTTGGGCCACAAAAGCGTGCATGCACAGTAATGTTTGTTTATGTTGTTGCTGTTGAAAGCGTCTATAGGCTGTGTCCGTGTTCATGGTGTTGCTCATGTTAAAGCACCATTTCTCTGTAGTTCAAAAGTGCATTAAATCATATTCATATGATTAAATTGTATCAAAAATTGTTTTATATATGGTAAGAAAAATACGAGTTACCTCTCAAACATACATATTTTATTTATTTTGTTGCTTTAGTACATTGCAAGTTAAAATTTATTCATTTTGTTCTAAAGATGAAAGGGTCAAATTGCATTCTGCACACTGTAAAAAAAGAGTGGTTTCAACTTAAAGTGCTCATGGTGCCTTAAAATGTTACGTTTAGTCAACTTAAAATATGAAGTAGGCTAAGTGACAACTTAGTATATGCTAGGCTATTTCAAGTTAAATGCAGAAAAGTTATTCTAAAGTAAATATTTTAAGTTGTGCTAATTGCAACAATATTTTTTTTTACAGTGCACTGCACAGGTTAAATACCAAATACAATCTGTGCCGTTCAGTGTGACCACCATACCCCCATGATATTATGCCAAGCACATTTTGTTTTACATGGATTGGAATGTGAAGTGCTTGTTAGTAGCTTCTTATATTTTCATTCTTGTTTTGTTCTGAGTTCTGTTCAGGCACGGACTGGCCATCAGGAGAACCGGGAGATTTCCCAGTGGCTTGGCAGCCGATTTGGCCCGCTGCCCTGTTTTTTTTTATTTTTTTTTTTAATATATAATATTTTTATTATGGTAACACTTTATTTTAGGGTCTATTTACTACTTATTCTACATCCCTAATCCTACCCAATACCTAAATTTAACAACTACCTTACTAACTATTAATAAGCAGCAAATTAGGAATTTATTGAGGGAAAAGTCATAGTTAATAGTGAATAAGTGTTCCCTATTCTAAAGTGTTACCATTATTATTATTATTATATAATTGTCTGCCGAATGTACTAAACCGATTATTTCCGAATTCGCCATTCAATAATAAATCTCTAATAAATAATGAATCGGTTAGTCGTGACTGGAAATGCTAGCTTTGGCTGGCGCGCTCTGTGCTTCTGCCAAACGATTTTGATCAGAGTAATCAATGTGAGAGATTTAAGAATGGAGTGGAAGGTGGAGCAGAGAAGCAAAACTAGTGTTCAGGATTTCAAGTGCAGGTCAGTTTCATCTGTAAATAGGCTATTGTAGTTTTGTCTTTGTTTACTTAGTTAAGCAGTAGCATCACATTACTCATCACTCAAAATACTGTATAGTAGTGTTGGGTTCGAGTCCACCTAAGTCGAGCCCGAGTCGAGTCCGAGTCTTTAACCAATCGAGTCCGAGACAAGTCAGAGTCTAAAATGACTATTGATTAGTATCTTAATATTGTTTAACCTTTACAACTAGAAAAACGCAATGTTCATTTGAATGTAACAAAAGCAAACCTCTATGGCATCTTTCCATTTAGATTTTTGATTAATAATTAGTGTTCTGCTTTGCTTAGCAAACTCAAAGTCATGTAACAGAAGTTATGGCTGAATTGATTTATGTATTGTGACATATTTCAGAGTGAAACAGGTTTTAGAATGTAAAAAATTAAGGGCGAGACTTGACTTTATTCATCATTAAAGTAAATGTATAAATTCAAGGGTGGGGGTAAAGGAGTAGGTATCTTGGTGAATGGGACCTTAAAGGGGTCATATGATGCTGCTAAAAAGAACATTATTTTGTGCATTTGGTGTAATGAAATGTGTTTATGTGGTTTAAGGTTCAAAAAACACATTATTTTCCACATACTGTACATTATTGTTTCTCCTCTATGCCCCGTCTTTCTGAAACACGTCGATTTTTACAAAGCTCATCGTTCTAAAAAAGTGAAGTGTGCTGTGATTGGCCATCTATCCAGTGCGTTATGATTGGCCGAATACCTCGCGCGTGTGACGGAAATGTTACGCCCCTATCATACTGTGACGATGCCCTGTCACGGAGCAATGATTCAAAAAAATGAAAACCCATTATAAACGTGGCATTCGTTGCATCCAGTGGGGACATAATTATGGATTATAATGACTTATACTGTCTTTTTATGGCTTGCCTTGCACAGAGAACCATGAATACATTCTTTGTGTGAACATTTGGGCGGCGTTATGCAAATCTTCCCACATAGCGACGTAGATATGTGGGGGCATGTTAGAATGAGCCGTTTTAGGTAGGCGTGGCTGACTCTTAACTTTTATAAAGAATATCTCTTTGGATTTGAGACTTTAGTCTTTGCAACTTTACATTTCTTCTTTATGCACCAAGAGCTTGTAACACTCCAAAGAGAAAGGAAAATTGAAATCGCATCTTATTACCCCTTTAAAGTTAAGTGATTCAGTCACTTAAGAGTGATGGATTTTCTCCTTTTCTTATGTTTGATTAACATTTATGACGCAGTCGGCGGCAGCAGGTTTACGCTGTTGCTTTAAGATCTGACGCATATATCAAATATTTTGACACTTCTGTATTTCTCCCAACTGTTCAAGTTCACTTAAGACAAAACTGACTGCATTTACATGAATAGTCTCCAAGACGGGCATTTTGACAACATTTTTTCGTGTAAGTGTGTAGCAATAACAGAACTTAAGAGAACATAAGCGAAAGAAAACTCATTCGCACTCTGACTGAGAGGCGCGTTCTGTGAGCGTGCTTTCGGTGTGTGAGCACAGAAACCCATTGGCTTTCAAGTACTGGACAAGACTTAAAAACACGTGCAAATACTGAATATCACTTTCATGATAATGCATGGAGTCAGTGACATTTCTGTCAACTGTCCATGGACTCGGTTGGACTCGGACATATTTTCCGAGTCCGAAAGGCTCGAGTCTGAGTCAAGTCCGAGAAGAATGCATCTGAGTCCGTGTCAAGTCCGAGTCCTTTAAAAAACTGTACTCGAGACCGGACTTGAGTCCGAGTACTCCAACTCTACTGTATAGCCCAGCAAAGGACATCCTTATTATCTGTTGTAAAGTTACAGTAGTAATTTAGCAGACAAATAATCATATCATTTTATAATAGGCTTAGGGAGCTAGGGCAGACAACACAACCCTTACAAAAATTAACGATGGTTTTACTATAAATCCAAAGACAATGGTTACTGTTGTTAAACCATTGTAACCACAAATTAACCATGGTTTTGCTACACTAACCATAGTTTAACCATAGAATTTGTAGTAAAAATGAAAACAAATGGTAATCCATTTGCCAAAAAACAACATGGTTACTGTACTTTTACTATTATAAAATCATGGTTAGTTTTTGTAAGGGAAAATATGACTCATGTTCAGTAATAGGGGTTTTCTATAAAGATATTTGATGTAGTTACTTATTATTGTACTATTTTGACATTTAGGCAATTTAGAAAGCATATTTTTGTTAAATCTTGAGTATGAAAGTCTGTATATAGGCTGTATAATAAAGTTTTGTTTCAAATGGATGAAGAACAGGCTACTAGCCTATATAATTTGCACAATAGGTGAAATTATGTATGGAAACAGCTCAAGGGCAATGTTTTGTTTACGATACACCAAAACTTATGTGACAATTAATTTTTTAGGGATGACGTCATCACACACCATATTATCTGTAAAAGGCCAGTTGGATGGATACAGGCTGGAGAAAGCAAAATTCTCTGTCGATAACAAAATAACGCAAAAACTGGATGGTAATTACTGAACACAATATACAGTAAAAAAAAAAAAAAGATCTTTCTGATCCTGTTCATTAGTTTGTCCATCAATCAATTGATCGATCACTCTATCTATCCATCTATCTGTCACGGAAACACCTGCCTCACCAGCCGAATCAGCCTCCTACACCCACTCACAATCACCTGATTACTGATCACGGACACCTGCACCGACTTACCACACCACTCAAATAACTCACTGGAGGGCTTTATTCAACACTTCCGGGAGGTATTCGGTCAATCGACCACGGAAGTAACGGTGCATGAGGAGCTCTTTCAACTACGGCAAGCTGCACTATCCATCCACGGATATGTGCTGCGCTTCCGCACACTCGCTGCCAGCAGCGGCTGGAACGAGGCCGCGCTGCTGTCGGTGTTCCGCCGAGGCCTCAACCCGGGCTTACGCTGACAGATGGCCATCTATAATGACACCGTGGGCCTCGACAGTTTCCTCCAGAAGGCGGTTCGCATCTCCCAGCACCTAACCGCGTGGAAGCGATACCCACTGCCGCTGCCTCGCCCGGCCTCTCCACTCCAGCACCAGAGCCCATGATCACGGACAGCTACCACCTGTCGTCCTCAGAGCGATCTCGGAGACTCACCCATGGCCTATGTCTCTACTGTGGGTCCCAGGGGCACCAGCTC
>NW_015506727.1:5849-17674 GCF_001515645.1 Sinocyclocheilus grahami
GGTTCATCCGTCCATCCACCTCACCCGCAGCGTCGAGCTTCTTCTTTGTGGCAAAGAAGGACGGGGGCCTAAGACCCTGCATCGATTACCAAGGCCTAAATGACCAAATTGTTAAGTTCACCTATCCCCTTCCTCTGGTCCTGGCAGCCTTGGAGGAACTCCGCGGAGCCTGTGTGTTCAGCAAGCTAGATCTCAGGAGTGCATACAACCTCATCCGCATTCGCCGGGGTGACGAATGGAAGACCGTCTTTGTCACGCCCATCGGGCACTACGAATACCGGGTCATGCCATATGGGCTTTCCAACTCACCTTCCATATTCCAAAACTTAATGAACGAGATCTTCTGATACATGCTCAACCGGTTTGTCCTCATTTACATCAACGACATTCTCATTTACTCACCCACGCTCGAAGCCCACCGTCACCATGTCACCCAAGTCCTCAAGCGCCTCCGCCAACACCACCTGTTCCTCAAGGCCGAGAAGTGTGAGTTCCATCAGTCCACGGTTCACTTCCTAGGATATATCGTCACCCCGGCCGGAGTAAAAATGGACCAGAAAAAGGTGGAAGCCGTTCAGAACTGGCCCCAACCCAGTACCATCAAGGAGATGCAGAGGTTCTTGGGGTTCGCAAACTTCTACCGCCACTTCATTGCCCACTTCAGCCAGATGGCGGCGCCCCTTACCTCTCTCCTCCGACGGAAGGCCAAACTCCTCACTTGGACCCCAGAGGCCCACCAGGCTTTCAGCCAGCTCAAGGCCGTCTTCTGTACGGCCCCGGCCCTGTCACACCCAGACCCCAATCTCCACTTCCTGGTCGAGGTAGACGCCTGGGAGTGGGCGCCGTCTTCTCACAGTGGCGAGGTGAACCCCTGTGCTCCATCCATGTGCGTACTTCTCACGGAAGTTATCCCCGGCGGAGCAAAACTACGACGTGGGAAACCAGGAGCTACTAGCCATCAAGCTCAACCTGGAGGCGGGGCGGCACTGGTTGGAGGGTGCCAAGCACCCATTTGAGGTAATCACCGACCATAAAAACTTGCAATACCTCCGAGAGGCCAAACGTCTGAACCCTAGGCAGGCCCGCTGGGCGCTGTTCTTTACCCGCTCCCTCTTCGTGGTCACCTACCGTCCCGGGACGAAGAATGTCCGTGTGGACGCACTTTCCCGCCTACACCAACCGGATCCGACCCCCGAAGAACCCGAGCCCATCCTGCCGCCTGCCGTCTTCATGTCTCCCATTCAGTGGGCTCTCACTGACCAGATCCGTGCCGCCACTCTCACCGAACCCGCTCCGCCAGGAGGCCCAGAAGGGAGGAGCTATGTCCCATCCACCCTGCGTGCCACCCTTCTGGACTCAGTTCACACCTCTCCGGGATCGGGGCACCCAGGCAGCCGCCGAACCCTCTCGCTCCTCCAGAGCCGCTACTGGTGGCCCCACATGGCCCGGGATGTCGCCCGGTATGTCAGGGGATGCTCGGTCTGTGCCATCACCACCACGCCGCATCGTCTGCCCGAGGGGAAACTGGTTCCGCTGCCCATCCCTCGCCATCCCTGGTCCCACCTGGGGGTGGACTTTGCCACGGACTTACCTCCCTCCAACGGATTCACGACCATCCTAGTGGTCATTGACCGATTCTCTAAATCCTGCAAACTCATTCCCCTGCGGGGACTACCTACCGCCCTGGGAACCTCCGAAGCTCTCTTCCAGCACGTGTTCAGGAACTTCGGTCTCCCCCGGGATCGGGGCACCCAGGCAGCCGCCGAACCCTCTCGCTCCTCCAGAGCCGCTACTGGTGGCCCCACATGGCCCGGGATGTCGCCCGGTATGTCAGGGGATGCTCGGTCTGTGCCATCACCACCACGCCGCATCGTCTGCCCGAGGGGAAACTGGTTCCGCTGCCCATCCCTCGCCATCCCTGGTCCCACCTGGGGGTGGACTTTGCCACGGACTTACCTCCCTCCAACGGATTCACGACCATCCTAGTGGTCATTGACCGATTCTCTAAATCCTGCAAACTCATTCCCCTGCGGGGACTACCTACCGCCGAAGCTCTCTTCCAGCATGTGTTCAGGAACTTCTGCCTCACCGAGGACATTGTTTCGGACCGAGGACCGCAATTCACCTCCAGGGTCTGGCGAGGATTCTTCCGCCTCCTGGGAGCATCTGTCAGTTTGTCCTCGGGATACCACCCACAGACCAATGGCCAGACCGAGCGGAAGATCCAAGAGATCGGACGGTATCTCCGGGCCTACTGTCATGACCACCAAGACAGCTGGAGCCAGTACCTACCCTGGGCCGAGTACGCACAGAATTCCTTACGCCAGGAAACCACCGGATTTACCCCATTCCAATGTGTGCTCGGTTACCAGCCGCCCCTGTTTCCTTGGACCGAGGATCACTCAGAAGTCCCAGCGGTAGATCACTGGTTCCGTGAGAGCGAGAAGGTATGGGACTCAGCACATATCCATCTCCAGCGGGCCGTCCGGAGGCACCAGGCCAACGCAGACACTCGTTGGTCCGACACAATCCCCTCTATGAGCCAGGGGACCGTGGGGGGGGGGTAATGTCACGGAAACACCTGCCTCACCAGCCGAATCAGCCTCCTACACCCGCTCACAATCACCTGATTACTGATTACGGACACCTGCACCCACTTACCACACCACTCAAATCCTCACTCACCTCATTCACTCATCGGCTGGTCTCAAGTCTGGTTCCTCGTCTTCCAGTCTGCCTGTTCCCCTCGGAATCCTCAGTTCTCGGCCGAAAGATCGGAGTGCCGACCCAGATAAGACTGTGTTTTGCTTCCCTTACTGCCTAAGTTGAACTCTTTTTGGTTGGAAGTCTCTCTTAAGTTCCTGTAATTAAACTCTCTGCTTAACGTTATCCTGCCTGTCTGCCTCTTTGTCCCGGTTGTGACACTATCCATAGACACTACTGAAATTGACAAAATAAGCTCTAACAGGAATGTCTTAAATGAGGGAAATTATATGGACAGACCCATGTCTCCTCGATTTTGACAGAGGGAGTCTACCAGAGAGAGTAGACTGTACACTTCAGGCAGCTCCAATTGTGCATAATTTACCCCTCCCCACAGAACTATCTTAACTAAAGATTACACTTAAGTTTATTTTTTTTAAACAGTTAATTGAATAATTTGTTATGTGTAGTCATTTTTTTTGTTTTGTTTTCCCCAACAGCCTAAGCACACCTATAGACCTATGGAATGGTACACACGCACACAAAAAAAGTTAATAAATCAGCTCCATAGAGAATTACTTGTTCAATGTAAGCAATGACAGATATCCCAGTCCATGAGATGGAGGGAAGTTTGCCATTAAAAGGGCATAAACAACTGAACTTGAACGCAGTCTCAGACTAGAGTTCACACTTGTTGAGGAAGTAAAGTAACTTGTGCATGCATTTTAGGTGGTGATGATGTCTTTAGTTCAGTGGAACACATGTAGGGGATGAAAGTGGTGATAATTTACCTTAGAGCGTGAAGACATGAGTAAGAGTGTGTGTGCAGAGTGAGTGCAGTAAGAGCAGTAAATGCAACTAACTTGCAACTAGTTGTTTCCTCAAAAGAGGTTGTTTGTGAGCAGCAGAAAGCGCAAAAATGCAAATGTCTTGCACCAAAATAATAAAAAACTTAAGCCAAAATATATTGACCCGTGTTGTGCTCTCTATCATGCACGCTGTGCACATTTGTGATAAAGCAAGATGAATGCAAATGCCCTGGAGTTGGGTAGAGTCAAGTCAACAATGCTGCGGGGATGACGGGTTCCCATGAACAATTGCACTTGGAATCAGAATGGAGAAAACATACCCTCTGTGAAAGTCCCCTTATGTCAATTTATGCTGCTAGGCTAAGTATTAACATCTAAGCACTGGTGGTCAAACTGGCCCCTGAAACAGGCATTTTTGCATGGAGATGTCACACTCTAGCACATTTAACTGTTGAGAGATGATTCAGAAAAAAAAATACAAATCTTTATTTGGAATTTTCATTTATTGGTTTGCATTGAAAAATATAGAAATAGAATAAAGAAAGCAAAGACTAAACTCTGCTCAAAGGTTAGACAAGCAGATGCTTTGAACACACTAACATCCCAGACACGAAGAGCTAAATAAAATGAATTCATTGCCAGTAAAAGGGCATTGAGAACTATATTTGTCTGCCGAGGTTTTGTAACTGGAAGAAGAACAGAGAAAACTGTTTAATCCTTCAGTAGAAATTGATAGGTGCAGAATGGAAATAAGTCTCTCATTCGAAAAGAGATCCAGTTTCACTAGGGGGGGGGGAATAAATATCAGTGAATGTGTACCATGGTTTTTGCCCTACTGTATTTGTTTAAGGGGCTGTCAAAAACATTTCCTTAAAACTCCTCTTTCCTGAATTGCTCACAGTGAGATCTCCCCAACCGCAGTAGTGGTGCACTGACGGTCACTCTGTGGCCACATTATGGGCCAGTTCATCTTTCTTGGAAGTTAGAGCCAACCACATGAAGAGCTTTTGGCAGAGTGAAGGTTCTGCAGCCGTCTGAGAAGGCCTATGACATCTGGCAGAGAACCTGGCTATCTCCAGACATAGAAATGAACACAAATGACCTGGAAACAATCAAAAGATAGGCTCAACACTTATGCAAAGAAGATATATATATATATATATATATATATATATATATATTCGCCAGTGACCCCTCCCGATCTCAGGAATCTACACTACCAGCTTCCTGCTTTCCTTGGTCCATGCTGTGTCTCTCAGCCAACATCAATTTCCTCTCCTTCTCTCCCTCTCTCAATCTGCTGTACACCACCAGCGGGCGCAAACAGGAGGTGACAGTCCAAGACATCACTTATAAATCTGCCCTTATGTCATAATTAAGAAACAAAACATCACGAGACCATATATATATATATATATATATATATATTGCAGCTCTTCATATATTGAAAAATATGACAATATATTTAGTTAAATATCATAATGAATGTGATTTTTTTATTTAGCAATACCCTTTATAATATATAAATGTACATGCAATACAATATAGTACTGTGTATAAATATATTTGAGCATATAAGTACTATATTCAGATTTACAGAGGAATGCGTATGTTCAATACATGTACTCAACTATAAGAAAAATATAAACTGTGATATTTACCCATGTATTGTAATTATTTATAGTACATAAAGCACTCATTTGATAGTTATACATGTCAAATCTGTCCTCCCAGTTGTACAAAAATCCAGGCACCCAATTGAACAAAAATCCAAATCTTTTAATATTTGTTTTTAGTAAAAACTTTTTTCTTATATCATCACACATATTTTCACTATGAAATGTGTACCTAAAACAATAAAGTGGGACAGTATGTGTTTTAGGTAAACCCAAGTGTTGACTCTTGAAAGAGAAATTATTTGAGTATTTAAAATTATTATATGTAGAAATGCAGTGCAGTTTTTGTCTTCATTGCTATTTTTTATATGCATTAATATATAGCCATAAATGATCAGTGCATATATTAAAGTTTATTACAGAAAACAAGGGAAGGTAGAAACTTGGGGGGAAAAAATACTAACTAAAACTTCTAAGAAAGAATCTATTTATTCCCACTTGGAAAAGCATTAGTACAGAAAATAGGGCGCCTTCTGGAAAGACATAATGGAACAGTGTAAAGTGTAAGAGGTCCGTCATTCACAGAGGTGTTCCTTGTGTAAGCTTTATGTATCCTAATTCTTAGTGTGGCCTGGAAAAAAGGAAGCCCAGTTCCACCATCACCACTGAGTGTGAATGTGGATTGGCAGAAACTTCACTGAGGACTTAAAAAAAAAACTAAAGCAAGCATCAGCTTTACACTTTGCCACTCCTAAGACTAAGCCAAGGGTCTGTAGAACCTGGACCTTTGCTCAAGGGAGCCACAGAAGCTTTTACTTGAGCCAGTCACCTCAACAACGCCAGGAATTGTGATGCAGATAGAAAAACATATTAAATAATATTTTGGTGCACTTAAAAAAAAAACTATAACATTAAAGATAATGTTATACATAAACATAAATTTCACATGAGATATGTGTTATGGCAGTGTTTACCTGTGGCCAAATCACAGTCACACTAATATATGGCTTTAACACACTCTGGCTCATTGTAGTCCACTATCTAAATCCAGACTGTCAAATGAATCTGCCCACTGAATAGCTAGAAGTTCTACAAATTAAGATGTGAACTCCACCAACTATCTATTCTAAAAAAAGTAGCCAGAGTTAACGTTTCTGTAGTTCTCACATTACCAGCAGTTACATAATAAATTGTTTTTGCCTTTTGAAGCAATATTTGTGTTACATCTATACCCTAACTCTACAACTTTAAGTGGGTATAATTTTTCTTACCTTATCAATGTAATAAACTGAAAGTCACCTGTTAAAGTCATACATTAGTGGAATCACAGAGGGATTACTTTGCGTCAGCCACCTGGACCTGATATATTTTCAATGTTGGGGATAAACATCTGTTCCTTGATGGTAACTTCAGAGCACAATGTGTGGTTAGCTGTGGCTAACCAGGGCAAATATGAAACTCTACAAGTTATCCACAGCTTTCTACTTTGTATCAACGAATGATCAAAGTTAGACCACGTATTCCACCGGAATGTCATTTTTATCGTATGGAATAAAATAGACTTTGCTGCTCAGGCTGCTGGAATCTCAAGCAAGTCACAAGGTAACATTATCTTCAGTTTTATATCTTCAAGCATTTGGAATGTTAGGTTTTGCCAGCTGGCTTTATAGGTACTGTATGCTCTGTTCACTTGACGCTCTTTCTGTATTTGTACAAACAATCCACTTCACAAACTGAAAGATGTTATCTTTCCAAACTCTCTTTGTCACAAACCAAAAAGGTGTGTGCATTAGTATGAGTTTGATTAAACATTTGACCTGAATACACAAGTCATCTCAGACCCTGTCAGACCTGGTACATTAAGGTCTCAGGTGATCCAATCATAAGATATTATATAAATGTTTTGGGATCAAGTCAACCACATCTACTCATGGGCACATTAATTGTAACATGAACATCTAATTTGTTCTTAAACAAACAGAAATTATGTAATCTTAGGTGGATTTAAACATGGTTGAAAAATAAACATGTGTTTTGTTTCAATGAACAAGGATGCTATTTCCAACTTTCAAGGTTGAAGAGCAAGTGAAACAAAATGTCTAATTTTAAGTTATCCAAAGCTCGATGACTCACATTGCAACCATGTGTTTTGGCAGAAAATGATATTGAAAAGGAGAATCTCTTGATCTCTTTGAAGTGGTCACTAAAATGCATCAGAGACAAAGGGTAATGCCAAGTGCAAACAGCAATGTGTACACCGCAAAGATGTAAATACCAGCATCCAAGACAGATGTTAATACCAGGTGTGAGCAAAGCTTTAGATTCTTAGAAACCAAAAAAGAAAATCAGAGTTATCTGAATTAAAATAAATAAATAACTCGAGTTTTAAAAGCTTTTGGAAAAAAAAAGTTTTAATATCTGGTCTGTTTACGCCACGTTGAATATGTATTGTCCCTGTAGCTGCCGATATATATTATAGTTTGCTTTTCAATTTATTTACAAAACAACCACATTAAATTATTTTACCCAATGATAATAAAGAATTGCTCATTTATGGAAATTTGGGGTCAAAGTATAAAAATCTAGGTAAAGATGCTGAAACCATTTGATGGCTTCCATTTCATGGTCAGGTCCATGTGTGGTAGGAGGACCTAGAGACTGAGGCAGAGCAGGGTGCCAAGGCGGAGCAGAGAGCCAGGGCAGGGCCGGCGGAGCAGAGAGCCAGGGCAGAGTTGAAGACCACCAGGGCGGAGCAGGTGGAACTGAAGAGCACCAGGGTGGAGCAGGCAGAACTGAAGAGCACCAGGGCGGAGCAGGAAGAGCTGAAGGCTACCAGGGCGGAGCTGAAGACCCCCACAGCTAAGCAGATGAGTCCGAAGATCCCAACGGTGGAGCAGACGACCACCACAGCAGAGCAGGAGAGCAAAGATCCCCACGGTGGACCAGATGACCACCACAGCAGAGAAGAGGAGAGCAAAGATCCCCACGGCAGAGCAGATGACCACCATAGCAGAGCAGAGGAGAGCAAAGATCCCCACGGCGGAGCAGATAACCACCATAGCAGAGCAGATATCCACCAACATAGAGCTAATGAGGCAGGTGACCACCAAGGCTGATCAGGCGGGACTGGAACAGAGAGCACAGAGAGGACAGGGTAGGCGAAGAGCTCAGAGCCTCCTTGGCTGTGACAGGACAGGCAGAGAGTCCATAGACGGTCTCCTTGACCGTAAAAGGACAGGCCAAGGGTTCAGAAGGGGACGCCGCTGACTTGGGAGGTTCTGCAGCGGGAGCTGCCACCTCGGGAGGAGCTGAAGCGGATGCCGTTGATCTGAGAGATTCTGCAGCAGGAGCTGCCATCTCGGGAAGAGCTGGAGCGGACGCCGACGACTTGGGAGGTTCTGCAGCGGGAGCTGTCACCTCGGGAGGAGCGGGCTCTGGATCAGATTCAAGGACTGAAATGGACTCTGGAGCAGACTCGGAGCAGTGTGTAGACCAAACACACAGAACGGTGACCGCCATTACAGGGAGCACTGAGGAAAGAGGAACAGTCTCTGTGACGACCAGTGCTGAGGCCCTTGGAAACCAGTGGTGGGTCCGCCAAGGTGCTGCACAGGCGCCTCTATCTGTCCTGCAGTGAGCACTATTGTTCAGCTTCCACACTCCACACAGACACTTGAACAGCACACATTTATCTAGGGTAACATTTGATTGAGCGCCCGTTTGGATGTTCTGCCCAATGTACCAAAGACTAGTCCTTATCAATCTGTTAGTCACGGACTGCGTGACTTTTTATTTTGTGCCTGTGAATTTTTTTTTCTGCGACTAATAAAATGTTGGTCGACCAAGCCTATTCTGGTCGACTAACAATTAGTCGACTATTAGGGGGCAGCCCTACCCAATACACAGGCAATGGTATGGGCAGGCAGCAAACAATCAAAAAACAAGGAAACAGTCCAAGAATCAAAAACACAGGTAAACTAGGAACAAGGAATGGCTATACAATAATCAGCACTCTAGAGCTGCGTTCCACTCCACTTTTAAACACGCACTCCCTAACTTCCCTAAGCACTTCCCCTCGGGGGAATTCCCGCTGCCATTTTGAAGTGCGTTCCACTTCGTGAAGTGGACGAGGGAAGTTTATGTGGACAAACCCTCGACCCCTCAATTTTGACAGAGGGAGCGAGTCTGCTTCATATGCACACTTCAGGCCACTCCATAGACCACAATGCAACACGATTGTGACGTCATCACAGATCGTGTTTAATTTATCCCCACCCCAAACAACTCTATAATATATACTTTTTTTTTTTACATTTATAACAGCCCAAACATACCTATATGCATATAGAATGCTGCACCAAACAAATTCATAAGGGAAAAAATGTAAACAATAAACCAACTCCATAGCTGATTCTAAGTGATCAAGGACTTAAGACGTTCCAGTTCAGCCCATTCCAAGGGTTCCGCCAGAAGTGGGCACTCATGCAACGTAATCAATGATGTACATCCGAGTAAACGAGATGGAGGGAAGTTTGCGAGTGAAGGGTATAAAAAACAGACTGGAAAGCAGCCTAGAGTGTGTGTGTGCAACTTCTATACTCCTCCGGATGGGTAAAGGGAGGCGTCTGTATTTCGTTCCAAGGCAGAGGGTCATGGGAAATGGAGTCCGGAGTAGAGTGGCAAGAGTCTGGAATGATGTGCCCTCTAGTGGAGTTCATGGGCACTCCAGCTGGCGATCGTAACAGATAGTGACTAGTAAAGAATATGGGATTAAAAATGACTAAGCAAGTTCAAGCCCTCTTTCAACCAAGATCCTGCTGATGTACTTGCAGAAGCCAAAAGCTAGTTTATTTTCCCAGCAATATTGAGCTTTATTTATGCAAGGTGGTGTTCTGTATTAGCCAACTGAAAAATACTGGAAATTTATTGGTCAGGTATTTCACACTTAACAACTTTTTGTTTGTTTGGCTAAAATCTGTTCTGTAAGAAAATTTAAAGCAATGTTTAAAAAGTAAAAAAAACTACTTGTGACATTTTCTGGCAAAATAAGGACAACAACACTACACAAACAGCTATAATAGATGGGTGCAATTCAAGGCTTGCTACAATAAACTTATGACTGAAAATATTTTACAGAGATGACAACCTTAAAGGCATTGAAACAACTCAGTTTTGGTTGAGGAGTCTTATCTGCTGACTGTTTTTGCTGAAATCTTGATACGACTGACATTTATCTCAGAATTTCAGCTATGTAAAGCTTGACCAACTAAGATCAGGAATATTGTACATCAAGTCAAGTCTGCTTTATTGTCAATTCTTCCACATGTACAGCACATACTTACAGAGAATTGAAATTGCGTTACTCTCAGACCCTTGGTGCATACAGATAACACTAACAGTAGAACATAAAATACAGATAGTTACAGATTAAATATAAAAAAAAAAAAAACTATACAAATATACAAATAAGGTCATGTAAAAAAGGCACATGGCAAGGCACATGGCAGATAGAGTGCAAACCAGTGAAGTAAACAAACAGTGCAGATATAATGATTGTAGTGCAAAAGAGCTTATTTTGATTAAAGTGACAAAAAGCACAGAGAGCAGTTTGTTGCGAATGGATTCGTGTGTTGCTAGGGAAACAGCATATCATTCCTTAGTGTGCGCACGTGCATATGTCTTTCCCTGTGCGTTTCTTTGTCTCTCCCTCTTCCGCTCTAATTGATTACAGGTGGAGCTGATTTGGAGGACTGAACTGGTTGGAGACCAGTGATGGGAATCATTTTCATCGGATAATTTTACCGACTCGGACCTTTGAGTCTTGTTCAGCAAAATGAACGAATCTTTTTTCGAGTCATTTCGTTAATTTTAGCAAAATATAATTAAAATGTTACGTGTTACTTCCCTAACATGTCTACTAACACAAACGTTGATAACACTACAAACAATACAAAACTGCTATAAGAAACAGAAAAGATTAATTCATTGTTTACCTGGGTCTTCAGTCTATGATTAGCTCACCTCACCTCTTATCTGACAAGTCTTCGGGTTTTCATAGTCGTTCGTTCATCATGTGACAGCCCCATATGCTTTAACCAATGCAGTCTGAGCCGGAAAGAGAATTGATTAGTTCATCTCGAGTCTTCGGGTTTCTTGAGTCGTTCCTTCATCATGTGACAGCCCCATATGCTTTAACCAATGCAGTCTGAGCCGGAAAGAGAATTGATTAGTTCATCTCGAGTCTTCGGGTTTCTTGAGTCGTTCCTTCATCATGTGACAGCCCCATATGCTTTAACCAATGCAGTCTGAGCCGGAAAGAGAATTGATTAGTTCATCTCGAGTCTTCGGGTTTCTTGAGTCGTTCCTTCATCATGTGACAGCCCCATATGCTTTAACCAATGCAGTCTGAGCCGGAAAGAGAATTGATTAGTTCATCTCGAGTCTTCGGGTTTCTTGAGTCGTTCCTTCATCATGTGACAGCCCCATATGCTTTAACCAATGCAGTCTGAGCCGGAAAAAGAATTGATTAGTTCTTTTTTTTTATTGAAGATATAACATTTACAGGGGATACAGTCATAGCAATAAAATACACACACCCAGAATACAAAACAATAAATACATAAAGAATAATAAAAATTAAATATAAACAGAACAAAAACAAATAAATAAAAAGTTAAACATCTTTTTTTTTAAATAA